>NW_027062675.1:16462-44629 GCF_032884065.1 Artemia franciscana
CTATGTCTGTGGAAAAAAATGAAGATATTAGACTATTTTATGATTGCACATGGTAAAACATGTGATTAAAGGCTCTTTTCCTATTTCAAAAATTTTATTTTTCGGGGGTAATAGCTACGTCCGTGGAAAAAATAAAGATATTAGACTATTTTATTATTGCAAATGGTAAAATATGTGATTAAAGGCTCTTTTCCTATTTCAAAAGTTTTAGTTTTCGAGGGTAATAGCTATGTCTGTGGAAAAAATGAAGATATTGGACTATTTTATGATTGCATGCAGTAAAGAATGTGATTAAAGGCTCTTTTCCTATTTCAAAAGTCTTAGTTTTCGGGGGTAATAGCTACGTCTGTGGAAAAAATGAAGATATTAGATTATTTTATGATTGGAAATGGTAAAGAATTTGATTAAAGGCTCTTTTCCTATTTCAAAAGTTTTAGTTTTCGAGGGTAATAGCTACGTCTGTGGAAACAATGAAGATATTAGACTATTTTATGATTGCACATGGTAAAGAATGTGATTAAAGGCTCTTTTCATATTTCAAAAGTTTTAGTTTTCGGGGGTAATAGCTACATCCGTTGAAAAAAATGAAGATATTAGACTATTTTATGATTGCACATGGTAAAGAATGTGATTAAAGGCTCTTTTCCTATTTCAAAAGTCTTAGTTTTCGGGGAATAACAGCTACGTCGTGGAAAAAATGAAGATATTAGATTATTTTATGATTGCAAATGGTAAAAAATGTGATTAAAGGCTCTTTTCTTATTTCAAAAGTCTTAGTTTTTGAGGATAATAGCTACGTTTGTGGAAAAAATGAAGATATTAGATTATTTTATGATTGCAAATGGTAAAGAATGTGATTAAAGGCTCTTTTCCTATTTCAAAAGTTTTAGTTTTCGGGGGTAATAGCTACATCTGAGGAAAAAATGAAGATACTAGACTATTTTATGATTGCACATGGTAAAGAATGTGATTAAAGGCTCTTTTCCTATTTCAAAAGTTTTAGCTTTCGAGGGTAATAGCTACGTCTGTGGAAAAAATGAAGATATTAGACTATTTTATGATTGCACATGATAAAGAATGTGATTAAAGGCTCTTTTCCTATTTCAAAAGTTTTAGTTTTCGAGGGTAATAGCTATGTCTGTGGAAAAAATGAAGATATTAGACTATTTTATTATTGCACATGGTAAAGAATGTGATTAAAGGATCTTTTCCTGTTTCAAAAGTTTTAGTTTTCGGGGGTAATAGCTACGTCCGTGGAAAAAATAAAGATATTAGACTATTTTATGATTGCAAATGGTAAAAAATGTGATTAAAGGCTCTTTTCCTATTTCAAAAGTTTTAGTTTTCGAGGGGTAATAGCTATGTCTGTGGAAAAAATGAAGATATTAGACTATTTTATGATTGCATATGGTAAAGAATGTGACTAAAGGCTCTTTTCCTATTTCAAAAGTCTTAGTTTTCGGGGTAATAGCTACGTCTGTGGAAAAATCAAGATATTAGATTATTTTATGATTGCAAATGGTAAAGAATGTGATTAAAGGCTCTTTTCTTATTTCAAAAGTCTTTGTTTTCGGGGTAATAGCTACGTCTGTGGAAAAAATGAAGATATTAGATTATTTTATGATTGCCAATGGTAAAGAATGTGATTAAAGGCTGTTTTCCTATTTCAAAAGTTTTAGTTTTCGGGAGTAATAGCTACGTCTGAGGAAAAAATGAAGATACTAGACTATTTTATGATTGCACATGGTAAAGAATGTGATTAAAGGCTCTTTTCCTATTTCAAAAGTTTTAGTTTTCGAGGGTAATAGCTACGTCTGTGGAAAAAATGAAGATATTAGACTATTTTATGATTGCACATGGTAAAGAATGTGATTAAAGGCTCTTTTCCTATTTCAAAAGTTTTAGTTTTCGAGGGTAATAGCTATGTCTGTGGAAAAAATGAAGATATTAGATTATCTTATGATTGAAAAAGGTAAAGAATGTGATTAAAGGCTGTTTTCTTATTTCAAAAGTCTTAGTTTTCGGGGGTAATAGCTACGTCTGTGGAAAAAATGAAGATATTAGATTATTTTATGATTGCAAATGGTAAAGAATGTGATTAAAGGCTCTTTTCCTTTTTCAAAAGTTTTAGTTTTCGGGGGTAATAGCTACGTCTGAGGAAAAAATGAAGATACTAGACTATTTTATGATTGCACATGGTAAAGAATGTGATTAAAGGCTCTTTTCCTATTTCAAAAGTTTTAGTTTTCGAGGGTAATAGCTACGTCTGTGGAAAAAATGAAGATATTAGACTATTTTATGATTGCAAATGGTAAAGAATGTGATTAAAGGCTCTTTTCCTATTTCAAAAGTTTTAGTTTTCGAGGGTAACAGCTATGTCTGTGGAAAAAATGAAGATATTAGACTATTTTATGATTGCACATGGTAAAACATGTGATTAAAGGCTCTTTTCCTATTTCAAAAATTTTATTTTTCGGGGGTAATAGCTACGTCCGTGGAAAAAATAAAGATATTAGACTATTTTATTATTGCAAATGGTAAAATATGTGATTAAAGGCTCTTTTCCTATTTCAAAAGTTTTAGTTTTCGAGGGTAATAGCTATGTCTGTGGAAAAAATGAAGATATTGGACTATTTTATGATTGCATGCAGTAAAGAATGTGATTAAAGGCTCTTTTCCTATTTCAAAAGTCT
Source organism: Artemia franciscana (assembly GCF_032884065.1). Lineage (NCBI taxonomy): Eukaryota > Metazoa > Arthropoda > Branchiopoda > Anostraca > Artemiidae > Artemia > Artemia franciscana. Next base: position 19,156 of record NW_027062675.1, read on the forward strand.
TAGTTTTCGGGGTAATAGCTACGTCTGTGGAAAAAATGAAGATATTAGATTATTTTATGATTGCAAATGGTAAAGAATGTGATTAAAGGCTCTTTTCCTATTTCAAAAGTTTTAGTTTTCGAGGGTAATAGCTACGTCTGTGGAAACAATGAAGATATTAGACTATTTTATGATTGCACATGGTAAAGAATGTGATTAAAGGCTCTTTTCATATTTCAAAAGTTTTAGTTTTCGGGGGTAATAGCTACATCCGTTGAAAAAAATGAAGATATTAGACTATTTTATGATTGCACATGGTAAAGAATGTGATTAAAGGCTCTTTTCCTATTTCAAAAGTTTTAGTTTCGGGGATAACAGCTACGTCCGTGGAAAAGATTAAGATATTAGACTATTTTATGATTGCACATGGTAAAGAATGTGATTAAAGGCTCTTTTCCTATTTCAAAAGTTTTAGTTTTCGAGGATAATAGCTATGTCTGTGGAAAAAATGAAGATATTAGACTATTTTATGATTGCACATGGTAAAGAATGTGATAAAAGGCTCTTTTCCTATTTCAAAAGTTTTAGTTTTCGAGGATAATAGCTATGTCTGTGGAAAAAATGAAGATATTAGACTAATTTATGATTGCACATGGTAAAGAATGTGATTAAAGGATCTTTTCCTATTTCAAAAGTTTTAGTTTTCGGGGGTAATAGCTACGTCCGTGGAAAAAATAAAGATATTAGACTATTTTATGATTGCACATGGTAAAAATGTGATTAAAGGCTCTTTTCCTATTTCAAAAGTTTTAGTTTTCGAGGGTAATAGCTATGTCTGTGGAAAAAATGAAGATATTAGACTATTTTATGATTGCATATGGTAAAGAATGTGATTAAAGGCTCTTTTCCTATTTCAAAAGTCTTAGTTTTCGGGGGTAATAGCTACGTCTGTGGAAAAAATCAAGATATTAGATTATTTTATGATTGCAAATGGTAAAGAATGTGATTAAAGGCTCTTTTCTTATTTCAAAAGTCTTTGTTTTCGGGGGTAATAGCTACGTCTGTGGAAAAAATGAAGATATTAGATTATTTTATGATTGCCAATGGTAAAGAATGTGATTAAAGGCTCTTTTCCTATTTCAAAAGTTTTAGTTTTCGGGAGTAATAGCTACGTGTGAGGAAAAAATGAAGATACTAGACTATTTTATGATTGCACATGGTAAAGAATGTGATTAAAGGCTCTTTTCCTATTTCAAAAGTTTTAGTTTTCGAGGGTAATAGCTACGTCTGTGGAAAAAATGAAGATTAGACTATTTTATGATTGCACATGGTAAAGAATGTGATTAAAGGCTCTTTTCCTATTTCAAAAGTTTTAGTTTTCGAGGGTAATAGCTATGTCTGTGGAAAAAATGAAGATATTAGACTATTTTATGATTGCACATGGTAAAGAATGTGATTAAAGGCTCTTTTCCTATTTCAAAAATTTTAGTTTTCGGGGGTAATAGCTACGTCCTTGGAAAAAATAAAGATATTAGACTATTTATTATTGCACATGGTAAAAAATGTGATTAAAGGCTCTTTTCCTATTTAAAAAGTTTTAGTTTTCGAGGGTAATAGCTATGTCTGTGGAAAAAATGAAGATATTAGACTATTTTATGATTGCATATAGTAAAGAATGTGATTAAAGGCTCTTTTCCTATTTCAAAAGTCTTAGTTTTCGGGGGTAATAGCTACGTCTGTGGAAAAAATGAAGATATTAGATTATTTTATGATTGCAAATGGTAAAGAATGTGATTAAAGGCTCTTTTCCTATTTCAAAAGTTTTAGTTTTCGGGAGTAATAGCTACGTCTGAGGAAAAAATGAAGATACTAGACTATTTTATGATTGCACATGGTAAAGAATGTGATTAAAGGCTCTTTTCCTATTTCAAAAGTTTTAGTTTTCGAGGGTAATAGCTAAGTCTGTGGAAAAAATGAAGATATTAGACTATTTTATGATTGCACATGGTAAAGAATGTGATTAAAGGCTCTTTTCCTATTTCAAAAGTTTTAGTTTTCGAGGGTAATAGCTATGTCTGTGGAAAAAATGAAGATATTAGACTATTTTATGATTGCACATGGTAAAGAATGTGATTAAAGGCTCTTTTCCTATTTCAAAATTTTTTGTTTTCGGGGGTAATAGCTACGTCCGTGGAAAAAATAAAGATATTAGACTATTTTATTATTGCACATGGTAAAAAATGTGATTAAAGGCTATTTTCCTATTTCAAAAGTTTTAGTTTTCGAGGGTAATAGCTACGTCCGTGGAAAAAATGAAGATATTAGACTATTTTATGATTGCACATGGTAAAGAATGTGATTAAAGGCTCTTTTCCTAATTCAAAATATTTAGTTTGCGAGGGTAATAGCTATGTCTGTGGAAAAATGAAGATATTAGACTATTTTATGATTGCACATGGTAAAAAATGTGATTAAAGGCTCTTTTCCAATTTCAAAAGTTTTAGTTTTCGAGGGTAATAGCTACGTCTGTGGAAAAAAATGAAGATATTAGACTATTTTATGATTGCACATGGTAAACAATGTAATTAAAGGCTCTTTTCCTATTTCAATTTTTAGTTTTCGAGGGTAATAGCTATGTCTGTGGAAAAAAATGAAGATATTAGACTATTTTACGATTGCACATGATAAAGAATGTGATTAAAGGCTCTTTTCCTATTTCAAAAGTTTTAGTTTTCGGGGGTAATAGCTATTTCCGTGGAAAAAATAAAGATATTAGACTATTTTATGATTGCACATGGTAAAAAATGTGATTAAAGGCTCTTTTCCTATTTCAAAAGTTTTAGTTTGCGAGAGTAATAGCTATGTCTGTGGAAAAATGAAGATATTTAACTATTTTATGATTGCATATGGTAAAGAATGTGATTAAAGGCTCTATTCCTATTTCAAAAGTTTTAGTTTTCAGGGGTAATAGCTACGTCTTTGGAAAAAATGAAGGTATAAGACTATTTTATGATTGCATATGGTAAACAATGTGATTAAAGGCTCTTTTCGTATTTCAAAAGTTTTAGTTTTCGGGGGTAATAGCTACGTCTGAGGTAACAATGAAGATATTAGACTATTTTATGATTGCACATGGTAAAGAATGTGATTAAAGGCTCTTTTCCTATTTCAAAAGTTTTAGTTATCGAGGGTAATAGCTACGTCTTTGGAAAAAAATGAAGATATTAGACTATTTTATGATTGCAAATGGTAAAGAATGTGATTAAAGACTCTTTTCCTATTTCAAAAGTTTTAGTTTTCGGGGTAATAGCTACATCCGTTGAAAAAAATGAAGATATTAGACTATTTTATGATTGCACATGGTAAAGAATATGATTAAAGGCTCTTTTCCTATTTCAAAAGTTTTAGTTTTCGGGGATAACAGCTACGTCCGTGGAAAAGATGAAGATATTAGACTATTTTATGATTGCACATGGTAAAGAATGTGATTAAAGGCTCTTTTCCTATTTCAAAAGTTTTAGTTTTCGAGGATAATAGCTATGTCGGTTGAAAAAATGAAGATATTAGACTATTTTATGATTGCACCTGGTAAAGAATGTGATAAAAGGGTCTTTTCCTATTTCAAAAGTTTTAGTTTTCGAGGATAATAGCTATGTCTGTGGAAAAAATGAAGATATTAGACTATTTTATGATTGCATATGGTTAAGAATGAGATTAAAGGCTCTTTTCCTATTTCAAAAGTTTTAGTTTTCGGGGTAATAGCTACGTCCCTGGAAAAAATGAAGATATTAGACTATTTTATGATTGCACATGGTAAAGAATGTGATTAAAGGCTCTTTTCCTATTTCAAAAGTTTTAGTTTTCGGGAGTAATAGCTATGTCTGTGGAAAAAATGAAGATATTAGACTATTTTATGATTGCATATGGTAAAGAATGTGATTAAAGGCTCTTTTCCTATTTCAAAAGTCTTAGTTTTCGGGGGTAATAACTACGTCTGTGGAAAAAATGAAGATATTAGATTATTTTATGATTGCAAATGGTAAAAAATGTGATTAAAGGCTCTTTTCGTATTTCAAAAGTCTTAGTTTTCGGGGTAATAGCTACGTCTGTGGAAAAAATGAAGATATTAGACTATTTTATGATTGCACATGGTAAAGAATGTGATTAAAGGCTCTTTTCCTATTTCAAAAGTTTTAGTTTTCGGGGGTAATAGCTACTCTGGGAAAAAATGAAGATATTAGACTATTTTATGATTGCACATGGTAAAGAATGTGATTAAAGGCTCTTTTCCTATTTCAAAAGTTTTAGTTTTCGAGGGTAATAGCTACGTCTGTGGAAAAAATGAAGATATTAGACTATTTTATGATTGCACATGATAAAGAATGTGATTAAAGGCTCTTTTCCTATTTCAAAGTTTTAGTTTTCGAGGGTAATAGCTATGTCTGTGGAAAAAATGAAGATATTAGACTATTTTATGATTGCACATGGTAAAGAATGTGATTAAAGGCTCTTTTCCTATTTCAAAAGTTTTAGTTTTCGGGGGTAATAGCTACGTCTGTGGAAAAAATAAGATATTAGACTATTTTATGATTGCATATGGTAAAGAATGTGATTAAAGGCTCTTTTCCTATTTCAAAAGTTTTAGTTTTCGAGGGGTAATAGCTACGTCTGTGGAAAAAATGAAGATATTAGACTATTTTATGATTGCATATGGTAAAGAATGTGATTAAAGGCTCTTTTCCTATTTCAAAAGTTTTAGTTTTCGGGGGTAATAGCTACGTCCGTGGAAAAAATGAAGATATTAGACAATTATTTTATGATTGCACATGGTAAAGAATGTGATTAAAGGCTCTTTTCCCTATTTCAAAAGTTTTAGTTTTCGAGGGTAATAGCTACGTCTGTGGAAAAAATGAAGATATTAGATTATTTTATGATTGCCAATGGTAAAGAATGTGATTAAAGGCTCTTTTCCTATTTCAAAAGTTTTAGTTTTCGAGGGTAATAGCTATGTCTGTGGAAAAAATGAAGATATTAGACTATTTTATGATTGCACATGGTAAAGAATGTGATTAAAGGCTCTTTTCCTATTTCAAAAGTTTTAGTTTTCGGGGTAATAGCTACGTCTGTGGAAAAAATGAAGATATTAGACTATTTTATGATTGCACATGGTAAAGAATGTGATTAAAGGCTCTTTTCCTATTTCAAAAGTTTTAGTTTTCGAGGGTAATAGCTATGTCTGTGGAAAAAATGAAGATATTAGACTATTTTATGATTGCAAACGGTAAAGAATGTGATTAAAGGCTCTTTTCTATTTCAAAAGTCTTAGTTTTCGGGGGTATTAGCTACGTCTGTGGAAAAAATGAAGATATTAGATTATTTTATGATTGCAAATGGTAAAGAATGTGATTAAAGGCTCTTTTCCTTTTTCAAAAGTTTTAGTTTTCGGGGGTAATAGCTACGTCTGAGGAAAAAATGAAGATACTAGACTATTTTATGATTGCACATGGTAAAGAATGTGATTAAAGGCTCTTTTCCTATTTCAAAAGTTTTAGTTTTCGGGGTAATAGCTACGTCTGTGGAAAAAATGAAGATATTAGACTATTTTATGATTGCACATGGTAAAGAATGTGATTAAAGGCTCTTTTCCTATTTCAAAAGTTTTAGTTTTCGAGGGTAACAGCTATGTCTGTGGAAAAAATGAAGATATTAGACTATTTTATGATTGCACATGGTAAAGAATGTGATTAAAGGCTCTTTTCCTATTTCAAAAGTGTTATTTTTCGGGGTAATAGCTACGTCTGTGGAAAAAATGAAGATATTAGACTATTTTATGATTGCAAATGGTAAAATATGTGATTAAAGGCTCTTTTCCTATTTCAAAAGTTTTAGTTTTCGGGGTAATAGCTACGTCTGAGGAAAAAATGAAGATATTGGACTATTTTATGATTGCATGCAGTAAAGAATGTGATTAAAGGCTCTTTTCCTATTTCAAAAGTTTAGTTTTCGGGGGTAATAGCTACGTCTGTGGAAAAAATGAAGATATTAGATATTTTATGATTGCAAATGGTAAAGAATGTGATTAAAGGCTCTTTTCCTATTTCAAAAGTTTTAGTTTTCGAGGGTAATAGCTACGTCTGTGGAAACAATGAAGATATTAGACTATTTTATGATTGCACATGGTAAAGAATGTGATTAAAGGCTCTTTTCATATTTCAAAAGTTTTAGTTTTCGGGGGTAATAGCTACATCCGTTGAAAAAAATGAAGATATTAGACTATTTTATGATTGCACATGGTAAAGAATGTGATTAAAGGCTCTTTTCCTATTTCAAAAGTTTTAGTTTCGGGGATAACAGCTACGTCCGTGGAAAAGATTAAGATATTAGACTATTTTATGATTGCACATGGTAAAGAATGTGATTAAAGGCTCTTTTCCTATTTCAAAAGTTTTAGTTTTCGAGGATAATAGCTATGTCTGTGGAAAAAATGAAGATATTAGACTATTTTATGATTGCACATGGTAAAGAATGTGATAAAAGGCTCTTTTCCTATTTCAAAAGTTTTAGTTTTCGAGGATAATAGCTATGTCTGTGGAAAAAATGAAGATATTAGACTAATTTATGATTGCACATGGTAAAGAATGTGATTAAAGGATCTTTTCCTATTTCAAAAGTTTTAGTTTTCGGGGGTAATAGCTACGTCCGTGGAAAAAATAAAGATATTAGACTATTTTATGATTGCACATGGTAAAAATGTGATTAAAGGCTCTTTTCCTATTTCAAAAGTTTTAGTTTTCGAGGGTAATAGCTATGTCTGTGGAAAAAATGAAGATATTAGACTATTTTATGATTGCATATGGTAAAGAATGTGATTAAAGGCTCTTTTCCTATTTCAAAAGTCTTAGTTTTCGGGGGTAATAGCTACGTCTGTGGAAAAAATCAAGATATTAGATTATTTTATGATTGCAAATGGTAAAGAATGTGATTAAAGGCTCTTTTCTTATTTCAAAAGTCTTTGTTTTCGGGGGTAATAGCTACGTCTGTGGAAAAAATGAAGATATTAGATTATTTTATGATTGCCAATGGTAAAGAATGTGATTAAAGGCTCTTTTCCTATTTCAAAAGTTTTAGTTTTCGGGAGTAATAGCTACGTGTGAGGAAAAAATGAAGATACTAGACTATTTTATGATTGCACATGGTAAAGAATGTGATTAAAGGCTCTTTTCCTATTTCAAAAGTTTTAGTTTTCGAGGGTAATAGCTACGTCTGTGGAAAAAATGAAGATTAGACTATTTTATGATTGCACATGGTAAAGAATGTGATTAAAGGCTCTTTTCCTATTTCAAAAGTTTTAGTTTTCGAGGGTAATAGCTATGTCTGTGGAAAAAATGAAGATATTAGACTATTTTATGATTGCACATGGTAAAGAATGTGATTAAAGGCTCTTTTCCTATTTCAAAAATTTTAGTTTTCGGGGGTAATAGCTACGTCCGTGGAAAAAATAAAGATATTAGACTATTTTATTATTGCACATGGTAAAAAATGTGATTAAAGGCTCTTTTCCTATTTAAAAAGTTTTAGTTTTCGAGGGTAATAGCTATGTCTGTGGAAAAAATGAAGATATTAGACTATTTTATGATTGCATATAGTAAAGAATGTGATTAAAGGCTCTTTTCCTATTTCAAAAGTCTTAGTTTTCGGGGGTAATAGCTACGTCTGTGGAAAAAATGAAGATATTAGATTATTTTATGATTGCAAATGGTAAAGAATGTGATTAAAGGCTCTTTTCCTATTTCAAAAGTTTTAGTTTTCGGGAGTAATAGCTACGTCTGAGGAAAAAATGAAGATACTAGACTATTTTATGATTGCACATGGTAAAGAATGTGATTAAAGGCTCTTTTCCTATTTCAAAAGTTTTAGTTTTCGAGGGTAATAGCTAGTCTGTGGAAAAAATGAAGATATTAGACTATTTTATGATTGCACATGGTAAAGAATGTGATTAAAGGCTCTTTTCCTATTTCAAAAGTTTTAGTTTTCGAGGGTAATAGCTATGTCTGTGGAAAAAATGAAGATATTAGACTATTTTATGATTGCACATGGTAAAGAATGTGATTAAAGGCTCTTTTCCTATTTCAAAATTTTTTGTTTTCGGGGGTAATAGCTACGTCCGTGGAAAAAATAAAGATATTAGACTATTTTATTATTGCACATGGTAAAAAATGTGATTAAAGGCTATTTTCCTATTTCAAAAGTTTTAGTTTTCGAGGGTTTTAGTTACGTATGTTGAAAAAATGAAGATATTAGACTTTTTTATAATTGCAAATGGTAAAGAATGTGATTAAAGGCTCTTTTCCTAATTCAAAATATTTAGTTTGCGAGGGTAATAGCTATGTCTGTGGAAAAATGAAGATATTAGACTATTTTATGATTGCACATGGTAAAAAATGTGATTAAAGGCTCTTTTCCAATTTCAAAAGTTTTAGTTTTCGAGGGTAATAGCTACGTCTGTGGAAAAAAATGAAGATATTAGACTATTTTATGATTGCACATGGTAAACAATGTAATTAAAGGCTCTTTTCCTATTTCAATTTTTAGTTTTCGAGGGTAATAGCTATGTCTGTGGAAAAAATGAAGATATTAGACTATTTTACGATTGCACATGATAAAGAATGTGATTAAAGGCTCTTTTCCTATTTCAAAAGTTTTAGTTTTCGGGGGTAATAGCTATTTCCGTGGAAAAAATAAAGATATTAGACTATTTTATGATTGCACATGGTAAAAAATGTGATTAAAGGCTCTTTTACTATTTCAAAAGTTTTAGTTTGCGAGAGTAATAGCTATGTCTGTGGAAAAATGAAGATATTTAACTATTTTATGATTGCATATGGTAAAGAATGTGATTAAAGGCTCTATTCCTATTTCAAAAGTTTTAGTTTTCAGGGGTAATAGCTACGTCTTTGGAAAAAATGAAGGTATAAGACTATTTTATGATTGCATATGGTAAACAATGTGATTAAAGGCTCTTTTCGTATTTCAAAAGTTTTAGTTTTCGGGGGTAATAGCTACGTCTGAGGTAACAATGAAGATATTAGACTATTTTATGATTGCACATGGTAAAGAATGTGATTAAAGGCTCTTTTCCTATTTCAAAAGTTTTAGTTATCGAGGGTAATAGCTACGTCTTTGGAAAAAAATGAAGATATTAGACTATTTTATGATTGCAAATGGTAAAGAATGTGATTAAAGACTCTTTTCCTATTTCAAAAGTTTTAGTTTTCGGGGGTAATAGCTACATCCGTTGAAAAAAATGAAGATATTAGACTATTTTATGATTGCACATGGTAAAGAATATGATTAAAGGCTCTTTTCCTATTTCAAAAGTTTTAGTTTTCGGGGATAACAGCTACGTCCGTGGAAAAGATGAAGATATTAGACTATTTTATGATTGCACATGGTAAAGAATGTGATTAAAGGCTCTTTTCCTATTTCAAAAGTTTTAGTTTTCGAGGATAATAGCTATGTCTGTTGAAAAAATGAAGATATTAGACTATTTTATGATTGCACCTGGTAAAGAATGTGATAAAAGGGTCTTTTCCTATTTCAAAAGTTTTAGTTTTCGAGGATAATAGCTATGTCTGTGGAAAAAATGAAGATATTAGACTATTTTATGATTGCATATGGTAAAGAATGAGATTAAAGGCTCTTTTCCTATTTCAAAAGTTTTAGTTTTCGGGGGTAATAGCTACGTCCCTGGAAAAAATGAAGATATTAGACTATTTTATGATTGCACATGGTAAAGAATGTGATTAAAGGCTCTTTTCCTATTTCAAAAGTTTTAGTTTTCGAGGGTAATAGCTATGTCTGTGGAAAAAATGAAGATATTAGACTATTTTATGATTGCATATGGTAAAGAATGTGATTAAAGGCTCTTTTCCTATTTCAAAAGTCTTAGTTTTCGGGGGTAATAACTACGTCTGTGGAAAAAATGAAGATATTAGATTATTTTATGATTGCAAATGGTAAAAAATGTGATTAAAGGCTCTTTTCTTATTTCAAAAGTCTTAGTTTTCGGGGTAATAGCTACGTCTGTGGAAAAAATGAAGATATTAGACTATTTTGCGATTGCACATGATAAAGAATGTGATTAAAGGCTCTTTTCCTATTTCGAAAGTTTTAGTTTTCGGGGGTAATAGCTACTTCCGTGGAAAAAATAAAGAGATTAGACTATTTTATGATTGCACATGGTAAACAATGTAATTAAAGGCTCTTTTCCTATTTCAATTTTTAGTTTTCGAGGGTAATAGCTATGTCTGTGGAAAAAATGAAGATATTAGACTATTTTGCGATTGCACATGATAAAGAATGTGATTAAAGGCTCTTTTCCTATTTCGAAAGTTTTAGTTTTCGGGGGTAATAGCTACTTCCGTGGAAAAAATAAAGAGATTAGACTATTTTATGATTGCACATGGTAAAAAATGTGATTAAAGGCTCTTTTCCTATTTCAAAAGTTTTAGTTTGCGAGGGTAATAGCTATGTCTGTGGAAAAATGAAGATATTTAACTATTTTATGATTGCATATGGTAAAGAATGTGATTAAAGGCTCTATTCCTATTTCAAAAGTTTTAGTTTTCAGGGGTAATAGCTACGTCTTTGGAAAAAATGAAGGTATAAGACTATTTTATGATTGCATATGGTAAACAATGTGATTAAAGGCTCTTCTCCTATTTCAAAAGTTTTAGTTTTCGGGGGTAATAGCTGAGTCCGTGGAAAAAATGAAGATATTAGACAATTTTTTGATTGCACATGGTAAAGAATGGGATTAAAGGCTCTTTCCCTATTTCAAAAGTTTTAGTTTTCGAGGGTAATAGCTACGTCTGTGGAAAAAATGAAGATATTAGATTATTTTATGATTGCAAATGGTAAAGAATGTGATTAAAGGCTCTTTTCCTATTTCAAAAGTTTTAGTTTTTGAGGGTACTAGCTATGTCTGTGGAAAAAATGAAGATATTAGACTATTTTATGATTGTATATGGTACTGAATGTGAATAAAGGCTCTTTTCCTATTTCAAAAGTCTTAGTTTTTGGGGGTAATAGCTACGTCTGTGGAAACAATGAAGATATTAGATTATTTTATGATTGCAAATGGTAAAGAGTGTGATTAAAGGCTCTTTTCCTATTTCAAAAGTTTTAGTTTTCGGGGGTAATAGCTACGTCTGAGGAAAAAATGAAGATATTAGACTATTTTATGATTGAACATGGTAAAGAATGTGATTAAAGGCTCTTTTCCTATTTCAAAAGTTTTAGTTTTTGAGGGTAATAGCTATGTCTGTGGAAAGAATGAAGATATTAGACTATTTTATGATTGTAAATGGTAAAGAATGTGATTAAAGGCTCTTTTCCTATTTCAAAAGTTTTAGTTATCGAGTTATCGAGTTATCGAGTTTAGTTAGCCTTTAATTGCATAGGGTAAAGAATGTGATTAAAGGCTCTTTTCCTATTTCAAAAGTTTTAGTTTTCGGGGGTAACAGCTACGTCCGTGGAAAAAATGAAGATATTAGACTATTTTATGATTGCACATGGTGAAGAATGTGATTAAAGGCTCTTTTCCTATTTCAAAAGTTTTAGTTTTCGAGGGTAACAGCCATGTCTGTGGAAAAAATGAAGATATTAGACTATTTTATAATTGCATATGGTAAAGAATGTGATTAAAGGCTCTTTTCCTATTTCAAAAGTTATAGTTATCGAGGGTAATAGCTACGTCTGTGGAAAAAAATGAAGATATTAGACTATTTTATGATTGCAAATGGTAACGAATGTGATTAAAGTCTCTTTTCCTATTTCAAAAGTTTTAGTTGTCGGGGGTAATAGCTACGTCTGAGCAAAAAATGAAGATATTCGTCTATTTTATGATTGCACATGGTAAAGAATGTGATTAAAGGCTCTTTTCATATTTCAAAAGTTTTTGTTTTCGGGGGTAATAGCTACGTCCGTTGAAAAAATGAAGATATTAGAATATTTTATGATTGGACATGGTAAAGAATGTGATTAAAGGCTCTTTTCCTATTTCAAAAGTTTTAGTTTTCGGGGGTAACAGCTACGTCCGTGGAAAAATGAAGATATTAGACTATTTTATGATTGCACATGGTAAAGAATGTGATTAAAGGCTCTTTTCCTTTTTCAAAAGTTTTAGATTTCGAGGGTAATAGCTATGTCTTTGTAAAAAATGAAGATATTAGACTATTTTATGATTGCATATGGTAAAGAATGTGATTAAAGGCTCTTTTCCTATTTCAAAAGTTTTAGTTTTCGGGGGTAATAGCTACTTCCGTTGAAAAAATGAAGATATTAGACTATTTTATAATTGCACATGGTAAAGAATGTGATTAAAGGCTCTTTTCCTATTTCAAAAGTTTTAGTTTTCGGGGGTAACAGCTACGTCCGTGGAAAAAATGAAGATATTAGACTATTTTATGATTGCACATGGTAAAGAATGTGATTAAAGGCTCTTTTCCTATTTCAAAAGTTTTAGTTTTCGAGGGTAATAGCTATTTCTTTGTGAAAAAATTAAGATATTAGACTATTTTATGATTGCACATGGTAAAGAATGTGATTAAAGGCTCTCTTCCTATTTCAAAAGTTTTAGTTTTCGAGGGTAATAGCTATGTCTGTGGAAAAAATGAAGATATTAGACTATTTTTTGATTGCACATGGTAAAGAATGTGATTAAAGGCTCTTTTCCTATTTCAAAAGTTTTAGTTATCGAGGGTAATAGCTACGTCTGTGGAAAAAACTGAAGATATTAGACTATTTTATGATTGCAAATGGTAACGAATCTGATTAAAGGCTCTTTTCCTATTTCAAAAGTTTTAGTTTTCGGGGGTAATAGCTACGTCTGAGCAAAAAATGAAGATATTCGACTATTTTATGATTGCACATGGTAAAGAATGTGATTAAAGGCTCTTTTCATATTTCAAAAGTTTTTGTTTTCGGGGGTAATAGCTACGTCCGTTGAAAAAATGAAGATATTAGAATATTTTATGATTGCACATGGTAAGGAATGTGATTAAAGGCTCTTTTCTTATTTCAGAAGTTTTAGTGTTCGGGGGTAACAGCTACGTCCGTGGAAAAAATGAAGATATTAGACTATTTTATGACTGCACATGGTACAGAATGTGATTAAAGGCTCTTTTCCTATTTCTAAAGTTTTAGTTTTCGAGGATAATAGCTATATCTGTGGAAAAAATGAAGATATTAGACTATTTTATGATTGCACATGGTAAAGAATGTGATTAAAGGCTCTTTTCCTATTTCAAAAGTTTTAGATTTCGAGGGTAATAGCTATGTCTTTGTAAAAAATGAAGATGTTAGACTATTTTATGATTGCATAGGGTAAAGAATGTGATTAAAGGCTCTTTTTCTATTTCAAAAGTTTTAGTTTTCGGGGGGTAATAGCTACGTCCGTTGAAAAAATGAAGATATTAGACTATTTTATAATTGCACATGGTAAAGAATGTGATTAAAGGCTCTTTTCCTATTTCAAAAGTTTTAGTTTTCGGGGGTAACAGCTACGTCCGTGGAAAAAATGAAGATATTAGACTATTTTATGATTGCACATGGTGAAGAATGTGATTAAAGGCTCTTTTCCTATTTCAAAAGTTTTAGTTTTCGAGGGTAATAGCTATTTCTTTGGAAAAAATGAAGATATTAGACTATTTTATGATTGCACATGGTAAAGAATGTGATTAAAGGCTCTTTTCCTATTTCAAAAGTTTTAGTTTTCGAGGGTAATAGCTATGTCTGTGGAAAAAATGAAGATATTAGACTATTTTATGATTGCATATTGTAAAGAATGTGATTAAAGGCTCTTCTCCTATTTCAAAAGTTTTAGTTTTCGGGGGTAATAGCTGAGTCCGTGGAAAAAATGAAGATATTAGACAATTTTTTGATTGCACATGGTAAAGAATGGGATTAAAGGCTCTTTCCCTATTTCAAAAGTTTTAGTTTTCGAGGGTAATAGCTATGTCTGTGGAAAAAATGAAGATATTAGACTATTTTCTGATTGCACATGGTAAATAATATGATTAAAGGCTCTTTTGCTATTTCAAAAGTTTTAGTTTTCGAGGGTAATAGCTACGTCTGTGGAAAAAATGAAGATATTAGATTATTTTATGATTGCAAATGGTAAAGAATGTGATTAAAGGCTCTTTTCCTATTTCAAAAGTTTTAGTTTTTGAGGGTACTAGCTATGTCTGTGGAAAAAATGAAGATATTAGACTATTTTATGATTGTATATGGTACTGAATGTGAATAAAGGCTCTTTTCCTATTTCAAAAGTCTTAGTTTTTGGGGGTAATAGCTACGTCTGTGGAAACAATGAAGATATTAGATTATTTTATGATTGCAAATGGTAAAGAATGTGATTAAAGGCTCTTTTCCTATTTCAAAAGTTTTAGTTTTCGGGGGTAATAGCTACGTCTGAGGAAAAATGAAGATATTAGACTATTTTATGATTGCACATGGTAAAGAATGTGATTAAAGGCTCTTTTCCTATTTCAAAAGTTTTAGTTTTTGAGGGTAATAGCTATGTCTGTGGAAAGAATGAAGATATTAGACTATTTTATGATTGTAAATGGTAAAGAATGTGATTAAAGGCTCTTTTCCTATTTCAAAAGTTTTAGTTATCGAGGGTAATAGCTACGTCTGTGGAAAAAAATGAAGATATTAGACTATTTTATGATTGCAAATGGTAACGAATGTGATTAAAGGCTCTTTTCCTATTTCAAAAGTTTTAGTTTTCGGGGGTAATAGCTACGTCTGAGCAAAAAATGAAGATATTCGACTATTTTATGATTTCACATGGTAAAGAATGTGATTAAAGGCTCTTTTCCTATTTCAGAAGTTTTAGTTTTCGGGGGTAACAGCTACGTCCGCGGAAAAAATGAAGATATTAGACTATTTTATTACTGCACATGGTACAGAATGTGATTAAAGGCTCTTTTCCTATTTCAAAAGTTTTAGTTTTCGAGGATAATAGCTATATCTGTGGAAAAAATGAAGATATTAGACTATTTTATGATTGCACATGGTAAAGAATGTGATTAAAGGCTCTTTTTCTATTTCAAAAGTTTTAGATTTCGAGGGTAATAGCTATGTCTTTGTAAAAAATGAAGATATTAGACTATTTTATGATTGCATAGGGTAAAAAATGTGATTAAAGGCTCTTTTCCTATTTCAAAAGTTTTAGTTTTCGGGGGTACTAGCTACGTCCGTTGAAAAAATGAAGATATTAAACTATTTTATAATTGCACATGGTAAAGAATGTGATTAAAGGCTCTTTTCCTATTTCAAAAGTTTTAGTTTTCGGGGGTAACATACGTCCGTGGAAAAAATGAAGATATTAGACTATTTTATGATTGCACATGGTGAAGAATGTGATTAAAGGCTCTTTTCCTATTTCAAAAGTTTTAGTTTTCGAGGGTAATAGCTATTTCTTTGGAAAAAATGAAGATATTAGACTATTTTATGATTGCACATGGTAAAGAATGTGATTAAAGGCTCTTTTCCTATTTCAAAAGTTTTAGTTTTCGAGGGTAATAGCTATGTCTGTGGAAAAAATGAAGATATTAGACTATTTTATGATTGCATATTGTAAAGAATGTGATTAAAGGCTCTTCTCCTATTTCAAAAGTTTTAGTTTTCGGGGGTAATAGCTACGTCCGTGGAAAAAATGAAGATATTAGACAATTTTTTGATTGCACATGGTAAAGAATGGGATTAAAGGCTCTTTCCCTATTTCAAAAGTTTTAGTTTTCGAGGGTAATAGCTATGTCTTTGGAAAAAATGAAGATATTAGACTATTTTATGATTGCACATGGTAAATAATATGATTAAAGGCTCTTTTCCTATTTCAAAAGTTTTAGCTTTCGAGGGTAATAGCTACGTCTGTGGAAAAAATGAAGATATTAGATTATTTTATTATTTCAAATGGTAAAGAATGTGATTAAAGGCTCTTTTCCTATTTCAAAAGTTTTAGTTTTTGAGGGTACTAGCTATGTCTGTGGAAAAAATGAAGATATTAGACTATTTTATGATTGCATATGGTACTGAATGTGAATAAAGGCTCTTTTCCTATTTCAAAAGTCTTAGTTTTTGGGGATAATAGCTACGTCTGTGGAAACAATGAAGATATTAGATTATTTTATGATTGCAAATGGTAAAGAGTGTGATTAAAGGCTCTTTTCCTATTTCAAAAGTTTTAGTTTTCGGGGGTAATAGCTACATCTGAGGAAAAAATGAAGATATTAGACTATTTTATGATTGCACATGGTAAAGAATGCGATTAAAGGCTCTTTTCCTATTTCAAAAGTTTTAGTTTTTGAGGGTAATAGCTATGTCTGTGGAAAGAATGAAGATATTAGACTATTTTATGATTGTAAATGGTAAAGAATTTGATTAAAGGCTCTTTTCCTATTTCAAAAGTCTTAGTTTTCGGGGGTAATAGCTACGTCTGTGGAAAAAATGAAGATATTAGACTATTTTATGATTGCAAATGGTAAAGAATGTGATTAAAGGCTCTTTTCCTATTTCACAAGTTTTAGTTTTTGGGGGTAATAGCTACGTCCGTGGAAAAAATGAAGATATTAGACTATTTTATGATTGCAAATGGTAAAGAATGTGATTAGAGGCTCTTTTCCTATTTCAAAAGTTTTAGTTTTCGAGGGTAATAGCTACGTTTGTTGAAAAAATGAAGATATTAGACTATTTTATGATTGCACATGGTACAGAATGTGATTAAAGGCTCTTTTCCTATTTCAAAAGTTTTAGTTTTCAAGGATAATAGCTATATCTGTGGAAAAAATGAAGATATTAGACTATTTTATGATTGCACATGGTAAAGAATTTGATTAAAGGCTCTTTTCCTATTTCAAAAGTTTTAGATTTCGAGGGTAATAGCTATGTCTTTGTAAAAAATGAAGATATTAGACTATTTTATGATTGCATATGGTAAAGAATGTGATTAAAGGCTCTTATCCTATTTCAAAAGTTTTAGTTTTCGGGGGTAATAGCTACGTCCGTTGAAAAAATGAAGATATTAGACTATTTTATAATTGCACATGGTAAAGAATGTGATTAAAGGCTCTTTTCCTATTTCAAAGGTTTTAGTTTTCGGGGGTAACAGCTACGTCC
Source organism: Artemia franciscana (assembly GCF_032884065.1). Lineage (NCBI taxonomy): Eukaryota > Metazoa > Arthropoda > Branchiopoda > Anostraca > Artemiidae > Artemia > Artemia franciscana. The sequence goes on from NW_027062675.1 coordinate 36,319, forward strand.
GTGGAAAAAATGAAGATATTAGACTATTTTATGATTGCACATGGTAAAGAATGTGATTAAAGGCTCTTTTCCTATTTCAAAAGTTTTAGTTTTCGAGGGTAATAGCTATTTCTTGGAAAAAATGAAGATATTAGACTATTTTATGATTGCAAATGGTAAAGAATGTGATTAAAGGCTCTTTTCCTATTTCAAAAGTTTTAGTTTTCGAGGGTAATAGCTATGTCTGTGGAAAAAATGAAGATATTAAACTATTTTATGATTGCATATTGTAAAGAATGTGATTAAAGGCTCTTTTCCTATTTCAAAAGTTTTAGTTTTTGAGGGTACTAGCTATGTCTGTTGAAAAAATGAAGATATTAGACTATTTTATGATTGCATATGGTACTGAATGTGAATAAAGGCTCTTTTCCTATTTCAAAAGTCTTAGTTTTTGGGGGTAAAAGCTACGTCTGTGGAAACAATGAAGATATTAGATTATTTTATGATTGCAAATGGTAAAGAGTGTGATTAAAGGCTCTTTTCCTATTTCAAAAGTTTTAGTTTTTGGGGGTAATAGCTACGTCCGTGGAAAAAATGAAGATATTAGACTATTTTATGATTGCACATGGTAAAGAATGTGATTAAAGGCTCTTTTCCTATTTCAAAAGTTTTAGTTTTCGAGGGTAATAGCTATGTCTGTGGAAAGAATGAAGATATTAGACTATTTTATGATTGCAAATGGTAAATAATGTGATTAAAGGCTCTTTTCCTATTTCAAAAGTTTTAGTTTTTGGGGGTAATAGCTACGTCCGTGGAAAAAATGAAGATATTAGACTATTTTATGATTGCACATGGTAAAGAATGTGATTAAAGGCTCTTTTCCTATTTCAAAAGTTTTAGTTTTTGAGGGTAGTAGCCATGTCTGTGGAAAAAATGAAGATATTAGACTATTTTATAATTGCATATGGTAAAGTATGTGATTAAAGGCTCTTTTCCTATTTCAAAAGTTTTAGTTATCGAGGGTAATAGCTACGTCTGTGGAAAAAAATGAAGATATTAGACTATTTTATGATTGCACATGGTACAGAATGTGATTAAAGGCTCTTTTCCTATTTCAAAAGTTTTAGTTTTCGAAGATAATAGCTATATCTGTGGAAAAAATGAAGATATTAGACTATTTTGTGATTGCACATGGTAAAGAATGTGATTAAAGGCTCTTTTCCTATTTCAAAAGTTTTAGTTTTCGGGGGTAACAGCTACGTCCGTGAAAAAAAAGAAGATATTAGACTATTTTATGATTGCACATGGTACAGAATGTGATTAAAGGCTCTTTTCCTATTTCAAAAGTTTTAGTTTTCGAGGATAATAGCTATATCTGTGGAAAAAATGAAGATATTAGACTATTTTATGATTGCATATGGTAAAGAATGTGATTAAAGGCTCTTTTCCTATTTCAAAAGTTTTAGTTTTCGGGGGTAATAGCTACGTCCGTTGAAAAAATGAAGATATTAGACTATTTTATAATTGCACATGGTAAAGAATGTGATTAAAGGCTCATTTCCTATTTCAAAAGTTTTAGTTTTCGGGGGTAACAGCTACGTCCGTGGAAAAAATGAAGATATTAGACTATTTTATGATTGCACATGATAAAGAATGTGATTAAAGGCTCTTTTCCTATTTCAAAAGTTTTAGTTTTCGAGGGTAATAGCTATTTCTTTGGAAAAAATGAAGATATTAGACTATTTTATGATTGCACATGGTAAAGAATGTGATTAAAAGCTCTTTTCCTATTTCAAAAGTTTTAGTTTTCGGGGGTAATAGCTATGTCTGTGGAAAAAATGAAGATATTCGACTATTTTTTGATTGCACATGGTAAAGAATGGGATTAAAGGCTCTTTTCCTATTTCAAAAGTTTTAGTTTTCGAGGGTAATAGCCATGTCTGTGGAAAAAATGAAGATATTAGACTATTTTATAATTGCATATGGTAAAGATTGTGATTAAAGGCTCTTTTCCTATTTCAAAAGTTTTAGTTATCGAGGGTAATAGCTACGTCTGTGGAAAAAAATGAAGATATTAGACTATTTTATGATTGCAAATGGTAACGAATGTGATTAAAGGCTCTTTCCTATTTCAAAAGTTTTAGTTTTCGGGGGTAATAGCTACGTCTGAGCAAAAAATGAAGATATTCGACTATTTTATGATTGCACATGGTAAAGAATGTGATTAAAGGCTCTTTTCATATTTCAAAGTTTTTGTTTTCGGGGGTAATAGCTACGTCCGTTGAAAAAATGAAGATATTAGAATATTTTATGATTGCACATGGTAAAGAATGTGATTAAAGGCTCTTTTCCTATTTCAAAAGTTTTAGTTTTCGGGGGTAACAGCTACGTCCGTGGAAAAAATGAAGATATTAGACTATTTTATGATTGCACATGGTACAGAATGTGATTAAAGGCTCTTTTCCTATTTGAAAAAATTTAGTTTTTGAGGGTAATAGCTATGTCTGTGGAAAGAATGAAGATATTAGACTATTTTATGATTGTAAATGGTAAAGAATGTGATTAAAGGCTCTTTTCCTATTTCAAAAGTCTTAGTTTTCGGGGATACTAGCTACGTCTGTGGAAAAAATGAAGATATTAGACTAGTTTATGATTGCAAAAGGTAAAGAATGTGATTAAAGGCTCTTTTCCTATTTCAAAAATTTTAGTTTTTGGGGGTAATAGCTACGTCCGTGGAAAAAATGAAGATATTAGGCTATTTTATGATTGCACATGGTAAAGAATGTGATTAAAGTCTCTTTTCCTACTTCAAAAGTTTTAGTTTTCGAGGTTAATAGCCATGTCTGTGGAAAAAATGAAGATATTAGACTATTTTATGATTGCACATGGTAAAGAATGTGATTAAAGGCTCTTTTCCTATTTCAAAAGTTTTAGCTTTCGAGGGTAATAGCTATGTCTGTGGAAAAAATGAAGATATTAGACTATTTTATGATTGCATATGGTAAAGAATGTGATTAAAGGCTCTTTCCCTATTTCAAAAGTTTTAGTTTTCAGGGGTAATAGCTACGTCCCTGAAAAAAATGAAGATATTAGACTATTTTATGATTGAAAATGGTAAAGAATGTGATTAAAGGCTCTTTTCCTATTTCAAAGTTTTAGTTTTCGAGGGTAATAGCTATGTCTGTGAAAAAAATGAAGATATTAGACTATTTTATGATTGCATATGGTAAAGAATGTGATTAAAGGCTCTTTTCCTTTTTCGTAAGTCTTAGTTTTCGGGGGTAATAGCTACGTCTGTGGAAAAAATGAAGATATTAGATTATTTTATGATTGCAAATGGTAAAGAATGTGATTAAAGGCTCTTTTCTTATTTCAAAAGTCTTAGTTTTTGGGGGTAATAACTACGTCTGTGGAAAAAATGAAGATATTAGATTACTTTATGATTGCAAATGGTAAAGATTGTGATTAAAGGCTCTTTTCCTATTTCAAAAGGTTTAGTTTTCGGGGGTAATAGCTACGTCTGAGGAAAAAATGAAGATACTAGACTATTTTATGATTGCACATGGTAAAGAATGTGATTAAAGGCTCTTTTCCTATTTCAAAAGTTTTAGTTTTCGGGGGTAATAGCTACGTCCGTGGAAAAAATAAAGATATTAGACTATTTTATGTTTGCACATGGTAAAAAATGTGATTAAAGGCTCTTTTCCTATTTCAAAAGTTTTAGTTTTCGAGGGTAATAGCTACGTCCGTGGAAAAAATGAAGATATTAGACCATTTTATGATTGCACATGGTAAAAAATGTGATTAAAGGCTCTTTTCCTATTTCAAAAGTTTTAGTTTGCGAGGGTAATAGCTATGTCTGTGGAAAAATGAAGATATTAGACTATTTTATGATTGCATATGGTAAAGAATGTGATTAAAGGCTCTTTTCCTATTTCAAAAGTCTTAGTTTTCGGGGGTAATAGCTACGTCTGTGGAAAAAATGAAGACATTAGATTATTTTATGATTGCAAATGGTAAAGAATGTGATTAAAGACTCTTTTTCTATTTCAAAAGTTTTAGTTTTCAGGGGTAGTAGCTACGTCTTTGGAAAATATGAAGGTATTAGACTATTTTATGATTGCATATGGTAAACAATGTGATTAAAGGCTCTTTTCCTATTTCAAAAGTTTTAGTTTTCGGGGGTAATTGCTACGTCTGAGGAAAAAATGAAGATATTAGACTATTTTATGATTGCACATGGTAAAAAATGTGATTAAAGGCTCTTTTCCTATTTCAAAAGTTTTAGTTTGCGAGGGTAATAGCTATGTCTGTGGAAAAATGAAGATATTAGACTATTTTATGATTGCATATGGTAAAGAATGTGATTAAAGGCTCTATTCCTATTTCAAAAAATTTAGTTTTCGGGGGTAATAGCTACGTCCGTGGAAAAAATGAAGATAGTAGACTATTTTATGATTGCACATGGCTAGAGTGTGATTAAAGGCTCTTTTCCTATTTCAAAAGTTTTAGTTTTTGGGGGTAATAGCTAGGTCCTTTGAAAAAATGAAGATATTAGACTATTTTATGATTGCAAATGGTAAAGAATGTGATTAAAGGCTCTTTTCCTATTTCAAAAGTTTTAGTTTTCGAGGGTAATAGCTATGTCTGTGGAAAAAATGAAGATATTAGACTATTTTATGATTGCATATTGTAAAGAATGTGATTAAAGGCTCTTTTCCTATTTCAAAAGTTTTAGTTTTTGAGGGTACTAGCTATGTCTGTGGAAAAAATGAAGATATTAGACTATTTTATGATTGCATATGGTACTGAATGTGAATAAAGGCTCTTTTCCTATTTCAAAAGTCTTAGTTTTTGGGGGTAAAAGCTACGTCTGTGGAAACAATGAAGATATTAGATTATTTTATGATTGCAAATGGTAAAGAGTGTGATTAAAGGCTCTTTTCCTATTTCAAAAGTTTTAGTTTTTGAGGGTAATAGCTATGTCTGTGGAAAGAATGAAGATATTACACTATTTTATGATTGCAAATGGTAAAGAATGTGATTAAAGGCTCTTTTCCTATTTCAAAAGTTTTAGTTTTTGGGGATAATAGCTACGTCCGTGGAAAAAATGAAGATATTAGACTATTTTATGATTGCATATGGTAAAGAATGTGATTAAAGGCTCTTTTCCTATTTCAAAAGTTTTAGTTTTCGGGGGTAATAGCTACGTCCGTTGAAAAAATGAAGATATTAGACTATTTTATAATTGCACATGGTAAAGAATGTGATTAAAGGCTCATTTCCTATTTCAAAAGTTTTAGTTTTCGGGGGTAACAGCTACGTCCGTGGAAAAAATGAAGATATTAGACTATTTTATGATTGCACATGATAAAGAATGTGATTAAAGGCTCTTTTCCTATTTCAAAAGTTTTAGTTTTCGAGGGTAATAGCTATTTCTTTGGAAAAAATGAAGATATTAGACTATTTTATGATTGCACATGGTAAAGAATGTGATTAAAGGCTCTTTTCCTATTTCAAAAGTTTTAGTTTTCGAGGGTAATAGCTATGTCTGTGGAAAAAATGAAGATATTCGACTATTTTTTGATTGCACATGGTAAAGAATGGGATTAAAGGCTCTTTTCCTATTTCAAAAGTTTTAGTTTTCGAGGGTAATAGCCATGTCTGTGGAAAAAATGAAGATATTAGACTATTTTATAATTGCATATGGTAAAGATTGTGATTAAAGGCTCTTTTCCTATTTCAAAAGTTTTAGTTATCGAGGGTAATAGCTACGTCTGTGGAAAAAAATGAAGATATTAGACTATTTTATGATTGCAAATGGTAACGAATGTGATTAAAGGCTCTTTTCCTATTTCAAAAGTTTTAGTTTTCGGGGGTAATAGCTACGTCTGAGCAAAAAATGAAGATATTCGACTATTTTATGATTGCACATGGTAAAGAATGTGATTAAAGGCTCTTTTCATATTTCAAAAGTTTTTGTTTTCGGGGGTAATAGCTACGTCCGTTGAAAAAATGAAGATATTAGAATATTTTATGATTGCACATGGTAAAGAATGTGATTAAAGGCTCTTTTCCTATTTCAAAAGTTTTAGTTTTCGGGGGTAACAGCTACGTCCGTGGAAAAAATGAAGATATTAGACTATTTTATGATTGCACATGGTACAGAATGTGATTAAAGGCTCTTTTCCTATTTGAAAAAATTTAGTTTTTGAGGGTAATAGCTATGTCTGTGGAAAGAATGAAGATATTAGACTATTTTATGATTGTAAATGGTAAAGAATGTGATTAAAGGCTCTTTTCCTATTTCAAAAGTCTTAGTTTTCGGGGATAATAGCTACGTCTGTGGAAAAAATGAAGATATTAGACTAGTTTATGATTGCAAAAGGTAAAGAATGTGATTAAAGGCTCTTTTCCTATTTCAAAAATTTTAGTTTTTGTGGGTAATAGCTACGTCCGTGGAAAAAATGAAGATATTAGGCTATTTTATGATTGCACATGGTAAGAATGTGATTAAAGTCTCTTTTCCTACTTCAAAAGTTTTAGTTTTCGAGGTTAATAGCCATGTCTGTGGAAAAAATGAAGATATTAGACTATTTTATGATTGCACATGGTAAAGAATGTGATTAAAGGCTCTTTTCCTATTTCAAAAGTTTTAGCTTTCGAGGGTAATAGCTATGTCTGTGGAAAAAATGAAGATATTAGACTATTTTATGATTGCATATGGTAAAGAATGTGATTAAAGGCTCTTTCCCTATTTCAAAAGTTTTAGTTTTCAGGGGTAATAGCTACGTCCCTGAAAAAAATGAAGATATTAGACTATTTTATGATTGCAAATGGTAAAGAATGTGATTAAAGGCTCTTTTCCTATTTCAAAAGTTTTAGTTTTCGAGGGTAATAGCTATGTCTGTGAAAAAAATGAAGATATTAGACTATTTTATGATTGCATATGGTAAAGAATGTGATTAAAGGCTCTTTTCCTTTTTCGTAAGTCTTAGTTTTCGGGGGTAATAGCTACGTCTGTGGAAAAAATGAAGATATTAGATTATTTTATGATTGCAAATGGTAAAGAATGTGATTAAAGGCTCTTTTCTTATTTCAAAAGTCTTAGTTTTTGGGGGTAATAGCTACGTCTGTGGAAAAAATGAAGATATTAGATTACTTTATGATTGCAAATGGTAAAGATTGTGATTAAAGGCTCTTTTCCTATTTCAAAAGGTTTAGTTTTCGGGGGTAATAGCTACGTCTGAGGAAAAAATGAAGATACTAGACTATTTTATGATTGCACATGGTAAAGAATGTGATTAAAGGCTCTTTTCCTATTTCAAAAGTTTTAGTTTTCGGGGGTAATAGCTACGTCCGTGGAAAAAATAAAGATATTAGACTATTTTATGTTTGCACATGGTAAAAAATGTGATTAAAGGCTCTTTTCCTATTTCAAAAGTTTTAGTTTTCGAGGGTAATAGCTACGTCCGTGGAAAAAATGAAGATATTAGACCATTTTATGATTGCACATGGTAAAAAATGTGATTAAAGGCTCTTTTCCTATTTCAAAAGTTTTAGTTTGCGAGGGTAATAGCTATGTCTGTGGAAAAATGAAGATATTAGACTATTTTATGATTGCATATGGTAAAGAATGTGATTAAAGGCTCTTTTCCTATTTCAAAAGTCTTAGTTTTCGGGGGTAATAGCTACGTCTGTGGAAAAAATGAAGACATTAGATTATTTTATGATTGCAAATGGTAAAGAATGTGATTAAAGACTCTTTTTCTATTTCAAAAGTTTTAGTTTTCAGGGGTAGTAGCTACGTCTTTGGAAAATATGAAGGTATTAGACTATTTTATGATTGCATATGGTAAACAATGTGATTAAAGGCTCTTTTCCTATTTCAAAAGTTTTAGTTTTCGGGGGTAATTGCTACGTCTGAGGAAAAAATGAAGATATTAGACTATTTTATGATTGCACATGGTAAAAAATGTGATTAAAGGCTCTTTTCCTATTTCAAAAGTTTTAGTTTGCGAGGGTAATAGCTATGTCTGTGGAAAAATGAAGATATTAGACTATTTTATGATTGCATATGGTAAAGAATGTGATTAAAGGCTCTATTCCTATTTCAAAAAATTTAGTTTTCGGGGGTAATAGCTACGTCCGTGGAAAAAATGAAGATAGTAGAGTATTTTATGATTGCACATGGCTAGAGTGTGATTAAAGGCTCTTTTCCTATTTCAAAAGTTTTAGTTTTTGGGGGTAATAGCTAGGTCCTTTGAAAAAATGAAGATATTAGACTATTTTATGATTGCAAATGGTAAAGAATGTGATTAAAGGCTCTTTT
>NW_027062675.1:44729-87353 GCF_032884065.1 Artemia franciscana
TAAAGAATGTGATTAAAGGCTCTTTTCCTATTTCAAAAGTTTTAGTTTTTGGGGGTAATAAATACGTCCGTGGAAAAAATGAAGATATTAGGCTATTTTATGATTGCACATAGTAAAGAATGTGATTAAAGGCTCTTTTCCTACTTCAAAAGTTTTAGTTTTCGGGGGTAATAGCTACGTCTGTTGAAAAAATGAAGATATTAGATTATTTTATGATTGCAAATGGTAAAGAATGTGATTAAAGGCTCTTTTCCTGTTTCAAAAGTTATAGTTTTCGAGGGTAATAGCTATGTCTGTGGAAAAAATGAAGATATTAGACTATTTTATGATTGCACATGGTAAAGAATGTGATTAAAGGCTCTTTTTCTATTCAAAAGTTTTAGTTTTCGAGTGTAATAGCTATGTCTGTGGAAAAAATGATGATTGCATATGGTACTGAATGTGAGTAAAGGCCTCTTTTCCTATTTCAGAAGTCTTAGTTTTTGGGGGTAATAGCTACGTCTGTGGAAACAATAAAGATATTAGATTATTTATGATTGCAAATGGTAAAGAATGTGATTAAAGGCTCTTTTCCTATTTCAAAAGTTTTAGTTTTCGGGGGTAATAGCTACGTCTGAGGAAAAAATGAAGATATTAGACTTTTTATGATTGCACCTGGTAAAGAATCTGATTAAAGGCTCTTTTCCTATTTCAAAAGTTTTAGTTTTCGGGATAATAGCTACGTCCGTGGAAAAAATGAAGATATTAGACTATTTTATGATTGCACATGGTAAAGAATTTGATTAAAGGCTCTTTTCCTATTTCAAAAGTTTTAGTTTTCGGGGGTAATAGCTACGTCCGTGGAAAAAATAAAGATATTAGACTATTTTATGATTGCACATGGTAAAAAATGTGATTAAAGGCTCTTTTTCTATTTGAAAAGTTTTAGTTTTCGGGGGTAATAGCTACGTCCGTGGAAAAAATGAAGATATTAGACTATTTTATGATTGCACATGGTAAAGAATGTGATTAACAGGCTCTTTCCCTATTTCAAAAGTTTTAGTTTGCGAGGGTAATAGCTATGTCTGTGGAAAAAATGAAGGTATTAGACTATTTTATGATTGCATATGGTAAACAATGTGATTAAAGGCTCTTTTCCTATTTCAAAAGTTTTAGTTTTTGGGGGTAATAGCTACGTCTGTGGAAAAAATGAAGATATTAGACTATTTTATGATTGCAAATGGTAAAGCATGTGATTAAAGGCTCTTTTCCTATTTCAAAATTTTTAGTTTTCGGGGGTAATAGCTACGTCCGTGGAAAAAATGAAGATATTAGATTATTCTATGATTGCAAATGGTAAAGAATGTGATTAAAGGCTCTTTTCCTATTTCAAAAGTTTTAGTTTTCGGGGGTAATAGCTACGTCTGTGGAAAAAATGAAGATATTAGACTATTTTATGATTGCACATGGTAAAGAATGTGATTAAAGGCTCTATTCCTATTTCAAAAAATTTAGTTTTCGGGGGTAATAGCTACGTCCGTGGAAAAAATGAAGATAGTAGACTATTTTATGATTGCACATGGTAAGAGTGTGATTAAAGGCTCTTTTCCTATTTCAAAAGTTTTAGTTTTTGGGGGTAATAGCTAGGTCCTTGGAAAAAATGAAGATATTAGACTAGTTTATGATTGCAAATGGTAAAGAATGTGATTAAAGGCTCTTTTCCTATTTCAAAAGTTTTAGTTTTCGGGGGTAATAGCTACGTCTGTGGAAAAAATGAAGAATGTGATTAAAGGCTCTTTTCCTATTTCAAAAGTTTTAGTTTTCGGGGGTAATAGCTACGTCTGTTGAAAAAATGAAGATATTAGATTATTTTATGATTGCAAATGGTAAAGAATGTGATTAAAGGCTCTTTTCCTATTTCAAAAGTTTTAGTTTTCGAGGGTAATAGCTATGTCTGTGGAAAAAATGAAGATATTAGACTATTTTATGATTGCACATGGTAAAGAATGTGATTAAAGGCTCTTTTCCTATTTCAAAAGTTTTAGTTTTCGAGGGTAACAGCTACGTCTGTGGAAAAAATGAAGATATTGGACTATTTTATGATTGCAAATGGTAAAGAATGTGATTAAAGGCTCTTTTCCTATTTCAAAAGTTTTAGTTTTCGAGAAAAAATGAAGTTTTAGTCTTCAAAAAATGAAGATATTAGACTATTTTATGATTGCACAAGGTAAAGAATGTGATTAAAGGCTCTTTTCCTATTTCAAAAGTCTTAGTTTTTGGGGGTAAAAGCTACGTCTGTGGAAACAATGAAGATATTAGATTATTTTATGATTGCAAATGGTAAAGAGTGTGATTAAAGGCTCTTTTTCTATTTCAAAAGTTTTAGTTTTCGGGCTAATAGCTACGTCTGAGGAAAAAATGAAGATATTAGACTATTTTATGATTGCACATGGTAAAGAATGTGATTAAAGGCTCTTTTCCTATTTCAAAAGTTTTAGTTTTTGAGGGTAATAGCTATGTCTGTGGAAAGAATGAAGATATTAGACTATTTTATGATTGTAAATGGTAAAGAATGTGATTAAAGGCTCTTTTCCTATTTCAAAAGTTTTAGTTTTTGGGGGTAATAGCTACGTCCGTGGAAAAAATGAAGATATTAGGCTATTTTATGATTGCACATAGTAAAGAATGTGATTAAAGGCTCTTTTCCTACTTCAAAAGTTTTAGTTTTCGGGGGTAATAGCTACGTCTGTTGAAAAAATGAAGATATTAGATTATTTTATGATTGCAAATGGTAAAGAATGTGATTAAAGGCTCTTTTCCTGTTTCAAAAGTTTTAGTTTTCGAGGGTAATAGCTATGTCTGTGGAAAAAATGAAGATATTAGACTATTTTATGATTGCACATGGTAAAGAATGTGATTAAAGGCTCTTTTCCTATTTCAAAAGTTTTAGTTTTCGAGGGTAATAGCTATGTCTGTGGAAAAAATGATGATTGCATATGGTACTGAATGTGATTAAAGGCTCTTTTCCTATTTCAGAAGTCTTAGTTTTTGGGGGTAATAGCTACGTCTGTGGAAACAATGAAGATATTAGATTATTTTATGATTGCAAATGGTAAAGAATGTGATTAAAGGCTCTTTTCCTATTTCAAAAGTTTTAGTTTTTGGGGTTAATAGCTACGTCTGAGGAAAAAATAAAGATATTAGACTTTTTTATGATTGCACCTGGTAAAGAATCTGATTAAAGGCTCTTTTCCTATTTCAAAAGTTTTAGTTTTCGGGGTAATAGCTACGTCCGTGGAAAAAATGAAGATATTAGACTATTTATGATTGCACATGGTAAAGAATGTGATTAAAGGCTCTTTTCCTATTTTAAAAGTTTTAGTTTTTGAGGGTAATAGCTATGTCTGTGGAAAGAATGAAGATATTAGACTATTTTATGATTGTAAATGGTAAAGAATGTGATTAAAGGCTCTTTTCCTATTTCAAAAGTCTTAGTTTTCGGGGGTTATAGCTACGTCTGCGGAAAAATGAAGATATTAGACTATTTTATGATTGCAAATGGTAAAGAATGTGATTAAAGGCTCTTTTCCTATTTCAAAAGTTTAGTTTTTGGGGGTAATAGCTACATCCGTGGAAAAAATGAAGTTATTAGACTATTTTATGATTGCACATGGTAAAGAATATGATTAAAGGCTCTTTTCCTACTTCAAAAGTTTTAGTTTTCGAGGGTAATAGCCATGTGTGTGGAAAAAATGAAAATTTTAGACTATTTTATGATTGCATATGGTAAAGAATGTGATTAAAGGCTCTTTTCCTATTTCAAAAGTTTTAGTTTTCGGGGGTAATAGCTACGTCTGAGGAAAAAATGAAGATATTAGACTATTTTATGATTGCACATGGTAAAGAATGTGATTAAAGGCTCCTTTCATATTTCAAAAGTTTTAGTTTTCGGGGGTAATAGCTACGTCCGTTGAAAAAATGAAGATATTAGACTATTTTATGATTGCACATGGTAAAGAATGTGATTAAAGGCTCTTTTCCTATTTCAAAAGTTTTAGTTTTCAGGGGTAACAGCTACGTCCTTGGAAAAAATGAAGATATTAGACTATTTTATGATTGCACATGGTAAAGAATGTGATTAAAGGCTCTTTTCCTATTTCAAAAGTTATAGTTTTCGATGATAATAGCTATGTCTGTGGAAAAAATGATGATATTAGACTATTTTATGATTGCACATGGTAAAGAATGTGATTAAAGGCTCTTTTCCTATTTCAAAAGTTTTAGTTTTCGAGGGTAATAGCTATGTCTGTGGAAAAAATGAAGATATTAGACTATTTTATGATTGCATATGGTAAAGAATGTGATTAAAGGGTCTTTTTCTATTTCAAAAGTTTTAGTTTTTAGGGTAATAGCTACGTCCCTGAAAAAATTGAAGATATTAGACTATTTTATGATTGCACATGGTAAAGAATGTGATTAAAGGCTCTTTTCCTATTTCAAAAGTTTTAGTTTTCGAGGTTAATAGCTATGTCTGTGAAAAAATGAAGATATTAGACTATTTTATGATTGCATATGGTAAAGAATGTGATTAAAGCCTCTTTTCCTATTTCGTAAGTCTTAGTTTTCGGGAGTAATAGCTACGTCTGTGGAAAAAATGAAGATATTAGATTATTTTATGATTGCAAATGGTAAAGATTGTGATTAAAAGCTCTTTTCCTGTTTCAAAAGGTTTAGTTTTCGGGGGTAATAGCTACGTCTGAGGAAAAAATGAAGATATTAGACTATTTTATGATTGCACATGGTAAAGAATGTGATTAAAGGCTCTTTTCCTATTTCAAAAGTTTTAGTTTTCGAGGGTAATAGCTACGTCTGTGGAAAAAGTGAAGATATTAGACTATTTTATGATTGCACATGGTAAAGAATGTGATTAAAGGCTCTTTTCCTATTACAAAAGTTTTAGTTTTCGAGGGTAATAGCTACGTCTGTGGAAAAAATGATGATATTAGACTATTTTATGATTGCACATGGTAAAGAATGTGATTAAAGGCTCTTTTCCTATTTCAAAAGTTTTAGTTTTCGAGAGTAATAGCTACGTCTGTGGAAAAAGTGAAGATATTAGACTATTTTATGATTGCACATGGTAAAAAATGTGATTAAAGGCTCTTTTCCTATTACAAAAGTTTTAGTTTTCGAGGGTAATAGCTACGTCCGTGAAAAAATAAAGATATTAGACTATTTTATGATTGCACATGGTAAAAAATGTGATTAAAGGCTCTTTTTCTATTTGAAAAGTTTTAGTTTTCGGGGGTAATAGCTACGTCCGTGGAAAAAATGAAGATATTAGACTATTTTATGATTGCACATGGTAAAGAATGTGATTAAAGGCTCTTTTCCTATTTCAAAAGTTTTAGTTTGCGAGGGTAATAGCTATGTCTGTGGAAAAATGAAGATATTAGACTATTTTATGATTGCATATGGTAAAGAATGTGATTAAAGGCTCTTTTCCTTTTTCAAAAGTCTTAGTTTTCGGGGGGTAATAGCTACGCCTGTGGAAAAAATGAAGGTATTAGACTATTTTATGATTGCATATGGTAAACAATGTGATTAAAGGCTCTTTTCCTATTTCAAAAGTTTTAGTTTTCAGGGGTAATAGCTACGTCTGTGGAAAAAATGAAGATATTAGACTATTTTATGATTGCAAATGGTAAAGCATGTGATTAAAGGCTCTTTTCCTATTTCAAAATTTTTAGTTTTCGGGGGTAATAGCTACGTCGTGGAAAAAATGAAGATATTAGATTATTCTATGATTGCAAATGGTAAAGAATGTGATTAAAGGCTCTTTTCCTATTTCAAAAGTTTTAGTTTTCGGGGGTAATAGCTACGTCTGTGGAAAAAATGAAGATATTAGACTATTTTATGATTGCACATGGTAAAGAATGTGATTAAAGGCTCTATTCCTATTTCAAAAGTTTTAGTTTTCTGGGGTAATAGCTACGCCTGAGGAAAAAATGAAGATATTAGACTATTTTATGATTGCACATGGTAAAGAATGTGATTAACGGCTCCTTTCATATTTCAAAAGTTTTAGTTTTCGGGGTAATAGCTACGTCCGTTGAAAAAATGAAGATATTAGACTATTTTATGATTGCAAATGGTAAAGAATGTGATTAAAGGCTCTTTTCCTATTTCAAAAGTTTTAGTTTTTGAGGGTAATAGCTATGTCTGTGGAAAAAATGAAGATATTAGACTATTTTATGATTGCACATGGTAAAGAATATGATTAAAGGCTCTTTTCCTATTTCAAAAGTTTTAGTTTTCGAGGGTAATAGCTACATGTCTGTGGAAAAAATGAAGAATTAGACTATTTTATGATTGCGTATGGTAAAGAATGTGATTAAAGGCTCTTTTCCTATTTCAAAAGTTTTAGTTTTTGGGGGTAATAGCTACGCCTGGGAAAAAATGAAGATATTAGACTATTTTATGATTGCACATGGTAAAGAATGTATTAAAGGCTCTTTTCCTATTTCAAAAGTTTTAGTTTTCGGGGTAATAGCTACGTCCGTTGAAAAAATGAAGATATTAGACTATTTTATGATTGCATGGTAAAGAATGTGATTAAAGGCTCTTTTCCTATTTCAAAAGTTTTAGTTTTCGGGGTAATAGCTACGTCCTGGAAAAAATGAAGATATTAGACTATTTTATGATTGCACATGGTAAAGAATGTGATTAAAGGCTCTTTTCCTATTTCAAAAGTTTTAGTTTTCGGGGTAATAGCTATGTCTGTGGAAAAAATGAAGATATTAGACTATTTTATGATTGCACATGGTAAAGAATGTGATTAAAGGCTCTTTTCCTATTTCAAAAGTTTTAGTTTTCGAGGGGTAATAGCTACGTCCTTGGAAAAAATGAAGATATTAGACTATTTTATGATTGCACATGGTAAACAATGTGATTAAAGGCTCTTTTCCTATTTCAAAAGTTATAGTTTTCGATGATAATAGCTATGTCTGTGGAAAAAATGATGATATTAGACTATTTTATGATTGCACATGGTAAAGAATGTGATTAAAGGCTCTTTTCCTATTTCAAAAGTTTTAGTTTTCGAGGGTAATAGCTATGTCTGTGGAAAAAATGAAGATATTAGACTATTTTATGATTGCATATGGTAAAGAATGTGATTAAAGGGTCTTTTTCTATTTCAAAAGTTTTAGTTTTTAGGGGTAATAGCTACGTCCCTGAAAAAATTGAAGATATTAGACTATTTTATGATTGCACATGGTAAAGAATGTGATTAAAGGCTCTTTTCCTATTTCAAAAGTTTTAGTTTTCGAGGTTAATAGCTATGTCTGTGAAAAAATGAAGATATTAGACTATTTTATGATTGCATATGGTAAAGAATGTGATTAAAGCCTCTTTTCCTATTTCGTAAGTCTTAGTTTTCGGGAGTAATAGCTACGTCTGTGGAAAAAATGAAGATATTAGATTATTTTATGATTGCAAATGGTAAAGATTGTGATTAAAAGCTCTTTTCCTGTTTCAAAAGGTTTAGTTTTCGGGGGTAATAGCTACGTCTGAGGAAAAAATGAAGATATTAGACTATTTTATGATTGCACATGGTAAAGAATGTGATTAAAGGCTCTTTTCCTATTTCAAAAGTTTTAGTTTTCGAGGGTAATAGCTACGTCTGTGGAAAAAGTGAAGATATTAGACTATTTTATGATTGCACATGGTAAAGAATGTGATTAAAGGCTCTTTTCCTATTACAAAAGTTTTAGTTTTCGAGGGTAATAGCTACGTCTGTGGAAAAAATGATGATATTAGACTATTTTATGATTGCACATGGTAAAGAATGTGATTAAAGGCTCTTTTCCTATTTCAAAAGTTTTAGTTTTCGAGAGTAATAGCTACGTCTGTGGAAAAAGTGAAGATATTAGACTATTTTATGATTGCACATGGTAAAAAATGTGATTAAAGGCTCTTTTCCTATTACAAAAGTTTTAGTTTTCGAGGGTAATAGCTACGTCCGTGGAAAAAATAAAGATATTAGACTATTTTATGATTGCACATGGTAAAAAATGTGATTAAAGGCTCTTTTTCTATTTGAAAAGTTTTAGTTTTCGGGGGTAATAGCTACGTCCGTGGAAAAAATGAAGATATTAGACTATTTTATGATTGCACATGGTAAAGAATGTGATTAAAGGCTCTTTTCCTATTTCAAAAGTTTTAGTTTGCGAGGGTAATAGCTATGTCTGTGGAAAAATGAAGATATTAGACTATTTTATGATTGCATATGGTAAAGAATGTGATTAAAGGCTCTTTTCCTTTTTCAAAAGTCTTAGTTTTCGGGGGGTAATAGCTACGCCTGTGGAAAAAATGAAGGTATTAGACTATTTTATGATTGCATATGGTAAACAATGTGATTAAAGGCTCTTTTCCTATTTCAAAAGTTTTAGTTTTCAGGGGTAATAGCTACGTCTGTGGAAAAAATGAAGATATTAGACTATTTTATGATTGCAAATGGTAAAGCATGTGATTAAAGGCTCTTTTCCTATTTCAAAATTTTTAGTTTTCGGGGGTAATAGCTACGTCCGTGGAAAAAATGAAGATATTAGATTATTCTATGATTGCAAATGGTAAAGAATGTGATTAAAGGCTCTTTTCCTATTTCAAAAGTTTTAGTTTTCGGGGGTAATAGCTACGTCTGTGGAAAAAATGAAGATATTAGACTATTTTATGATTGCACATGGTAAAGAATGTGATTAAAGGCTCTATTCCTATTTCAAAAGTTTTAGTTTTCTGGGGTAATAGCTACGCCTGAGGAAAAAATGAAGATATTAGACTATTTTATGATTGCACATGGTAAAGAATGTGATTAACGGCTCCTTTCATATTTCAAAAGTTTTAGTTTTCAGGGGTAATAGCTACGTCTGTTGAAAAAATGAAGATATTAGACTATTTTATGATTGCAAATGGTAAAGAATGTGATTAAAGGCTCTTTTCCTATTTCAAAAGTTTTAGTTTTTGGGGGTAATAGCTACATCCGTGGAAAAAATGAAGTTATTAGACTATTTTATGATTGCACATGGTAAAGAATATGATTAAAGGCTCTTTTCCTACTTCAAAAGTTTTAGTTTTCGAGGGTAATAGCCATGTGTGTGGAAAAAATGAAAATTTTAGACTATTTTATGATTGCATATGGTAAAGAATGTGATTAAAGGCTCTTTTCCTATTTCAAAAGTTTTAGTTTTCGGGGGTAATAGCTACGCCTGAGGAAAAAATGAAGATATTAGACTATTTTATGATTGCACATGGTAAAGAATGTGATTAAAGGCTCCTTTCATATTTCAAAAGTTTTAGTTTTCGGGGGTAATAGCTACGTCCGTTGAAAAAATGAAGATATTAGACTATTTTATGATTGCACATGGTAAAGAATGTGATTAAAGGCTCTTTTCCTATTTCAAAAGTTTTAGTTTTCAGGGGTAACAGCTACGTCCTTGGAAAAAATGAAGATATTAGACTATTTTATGATTGCACATGGTAAAGAATGTGATTAAAGGCTCTTTTCCTATTTCAAAAGTTATAGTTTTCGATGATAATAGCTATGTCTGTGGAAAAAATGATGATATTAGACTATTTTATGATTGCACATGGTAAAGAATGTGATTAAAGGCTCTTTTCCTATTTCAAAAGTTTTAGTTTTCGAGGGTAATAGCTATGTCTGTGGAAAAAATGAAGATATTAGACTATTTTATGATTGCATATGGTAAAGAATGTGATTAAAGGGTCTTTTCCTATTTCAAAAGTTTTAGTTTTCAGGGGTAATAGCTACGTCCCTGAAAAAATTGAAGATATTAGACTATTTTATGATTGCACATGGTAAAGAATGTGATTAAAGGCTCTTTTCCTATTTCAAAAGTTTTAGTTTTCGAGGTTAATAGCTATGTCTGTGAAAAAATGAAGATATTAGACTATTTTATGATTGCATATGGTAAAGAATGTGATTAAAGCCTCTTTTCCTATTTCGTAAGTCTTAGTTTTCGGGAGTAATAGCTACGTCTGTGGAAAAAATGAAGATATTAGATTATTTTATGATTGCAAATGGTAAAGATTGTGATTAAAAGCTCTTTTCCTGTTTCAAAAGGTTTAGTTTTCGGGGGTAATAGCTACGTCTGAGGAAAAAATGAAGATATTAGACTATTTTATGATTGCACATGGTAAAGAATGTGATTAAAGGCTCTTTTCCTATTTCAAAAGTTTTAGTTTTCGAGGGTAATAGCTACGTCTGTGGAAAAAGTGAAGATATTAGACTATTTTATGATTGCGCATGGTAAAGAATGTGATTAAACGCTCTTTTCCTATTTCAAAAGTTTTAGTTTTCGAGGGTAATAGCTACGTCTGTGGAAAAAATGATGATATTAGACTATTTTATGATTGCACATGGTAAAGAATGTGATTAAAGGCTCTTTTCCTATTTCAAAAGTTTTAGTTTTCGAGGGTAATAGCTACGTCTGTGGAAAAAGTGAAGATATTAGACTATTTTATGATTGCACATGGTAAAGAATGTGATTAAAGGCTCTTTTCCTATTTCAAAAGTTTTAGTTTTCGAGGGTAATAGCTACGTCTGTGGAAAAAGTGAAGATATTAGACTATTTTATGATTGCAAATGGTAAAGAATGTGATTAAAGGCTCTTTTCCTATTACAAAAGTTTTAGTTTTCGAGGGTAATAGCTACGTCTGTGGAAAAAATGATGATATTAGACTATTTTATGATTGCACATGGTAAAGAATGTGATTAAAGGCTCTTTTCCTATTACAAAAGTTTTAGTTTTCGAGGGTAATAGCTACGTCCGTGGAAAAAATAAAGATATTAGACTATTTTATGATTGCACATGGTAAAAAATGTGATTAAAGGCTCTTTTTCTATTTGAAAAGTTTTAGTTTTCGGGGGTAATAGCTACGTCCGTGGAAAAAATGAAGATATTAGACTATTTTATGATTGTACATGGTATAGAATGTGATTAAAGGCTCTTTTCCTATTTCAAAAGTTTTAGTATTCGAGGGTAATAGCTATGTCTGTGGAAAAATGAAGACATTAGACTATTTTATGATTGCATATGGTAAAGAATGTGATTAAAGGCTCTTTTCCTTTTTCAAAAGTCTTAGTTTTCGGGGGGTAATAGCTACGCCTGTGGAAAAAATGAAGGTATTAGACTATTTTATGATTGCATATGGTAAACAATGTGATTAAAGGCTCTTTTCCTATTTCAAAAGTTTTAGTTTTCAGGGGTAATAGCTACGTCTGTGGAAAAAATGAAGATATTAGACTATTTTATGATTGCAAATGGTAAAGCATGTGATTAAAGGCTCTTTTCCTATTTCAAAATTTTTAGTTTTCGGGGGTAATAGCTACGTCCGTGGAAAAAATGAAGATATTAGATTATTCTATGATTGCAAATGGTAAAGAATGTGATTAAAGGCTCTTTTCCTATTTCAAAAGTTTTAGTTTTCGGGGGTAATAGCTACGTCTGTGGAAAAAATGAAGATATTAGACTATTTTATGATTGCACATGGTAAAGAATGTGATTAAAGGCTCTATTCCTATTTCAAAAAATTTAGTTTTCGGGGGTAATAGCTACGTCCGTGGAAAAATGAAGATATTCGACTATTTTATGATTGCACATGGTAAAGAATGTGATTAAAGGCTCTTTTCATATTTCAAAAGTTTTTGTTTTCGGGGGTAATAGCTACGTCCGTTGAAAAAATGAAGATATTAGAATATTTTATGATTGCACATGGTAAAGAATGTGATTAAAGGCTCTTTTCCTATTTCAAAAGTTTTAGTTTTCGGGGGTAACAGCTACGTCCGTGGAAAAAATGAAGATATTAGACTATTTTATGATTGCACATGGTACAGAATGTGATTAAAGGCTCTTTTCCTATTTCAAAAGTTTTAGTTTTCGAGGATAATAGCTATATCTGTGGAAAAAATGAAGATATTAGACTATTTTATGATTGCACATGGTAAAGAATGTGATTAAAGGCTCTTTTCCTATTTCAAGAGTTTTAGATTTCGAGGGTAATAGCTATGTCTTTGTAAAAAATGAAGATATTAGACTATTTTATGATTGCATATGGTAAAGAATGTGATTAAAGGCTCTTTTCCTATTTCAAAAGTTTTAGTTTTCGGGGGTAATAGCTACGTCCGTTGAAAAAATGAAGATATTAGACTATTTTATAATTGCACATGGTAAAGAATGTGATTAAAGGCTCATTTCCTATTTCAAAAGTTTTAATTTTCGGGGGTAACAGCTACGTCCGTGGAAAAAATGAAGATATTAGACTATTTTATGATTGCACATGGTAAAGAATGTGATTAAAGGCTCTTTTCCTATTTCAAAAGTTTTAGTTTTCGAGGGTAAAGCTATTTCTTTGGAAAAATGAAGATATTAGACTATTTTATGATTGCACATGGTAAAGAATGTGATTAAAGGCTCTTTTCCTATTTCAAAAGTTTTAGTTTTCGAGGGTAATAGCTATGTCTGTGGAAAAAATGAAGATATTAGACTATTTTTTGATTGCACATGGTAAAGAATGGGATTAAAGGCTCTTTTCCTATTTCAAAAGTTTTAGTTTTCGAGGGTAATAGCCATGTCTGTGGAAAAAATGAAGATATTAGACTATTTTATAATTGCATATGGTAAAGATTGTGATTAAAGGCTCTTTTCCTATTTCAAAAGTTTTAGTTATCGAGGGTAATAGCTACGTCTGTGGAAAAAAATGAAGATATTAGACTATTTTATGATTGCAAATGGTAACGAATGTGATTAAAGGCTCCTTTCATATTTCAAAAGTTTTAGTTTTCGGGGGTAATAGCTACGTCCGTTGAAAAAATGAAGATATTAGAATATTTTATGATTGCACATGGTAAAGAATGTGATTAAAGGCTCTTTTCCTATTTCAAAAGTTTTAGTTTTCGGGGGTAAAAGCTACGTCCGTGGAAAAAATGAAGATATTAGACTATTTTATGATTGCACATGGTACAGAATGTGATTAAAGGCTCTTTTCCTATTTGAAAAGTTTTAGTTTTTGAGGGTAATAGCTATGTCTGTGGAAAGAATGAAGATATTAGACTATTTTATGATTGTAAATGGTAAAGAATGTGATTAAAGGCTCTTTTCCTATTTCAAAAGTCTTAGTTTTCGGGGATAATAGCTACGTCTGTGGAAAAAATGAAGATATTAGACTAGTTTATGATTGCACATGGTAAAGAATGTGATTAAAGGCTCTTTTCCTATTTGAAAAGTTTTAGTTTTTGAGGGTAATAGCTATGTCTGTGGAAAGAATGAAGATATTAGACTATTTTATGATTGTAAATGGTAAAGAATGTGATTAAAGGCTCTTTTCCTATTTCAAAAGTCTTAGTTTTCGGGGATAATAGCTACGTCTGTGGAAAAAATGAAGATATTAGACTAGTTTATGATTGCAAATGGTAAAGAATGTGATTAAAGGCTCTTTTCCTATTTCAAAAGTTTTAGTTTTTGGGGGTAATAGCTACGTCCGTGGAAAAAATGAAGATATTAGGCTATTTTATGATTGCACATGGTAAAGAATGTGATTAAAGGCTCTTTTCCTACTTCAAAAATTTTAATTTTCGAGGTTAATAGCCATGTCTGTGGAAAAAATGAAGATATTAGACTATTTTATGATTGCACATGGTAAAGAATGTGATTAAAGGCTCTTTTCCTATTTCAAAAGTTTTAGCTTTCGAGGGTAATAGCTATGTCTGTGGAAAAAATGAAGATATTAGACTATTTTATGATTGCATATGGTAAAGAATGTGATTAAAGGCTCTTTCCCTATTTCAAAAGTTTTAGTTTTCAGGGGTAATAGCTACGTCCCTGAAAAAAATGAAGATATTAGACTATTTTATGATTGCAAATGGTAAAGAATGTGATTAAAGGCTCTTTTCCTATTTCAAAAGTTTTAGTTTTCGAGGGTAATAGCTATGTCTGTGAAAAAAATGAAGATATTAGACTATTTTATGATTGCATATGGTAAAGAATGTGATTAAAGGCTCTTTTCCTATTTCGTAAGTCATAGTTTTCGGGGGTAATAGCTACGTCTGTGGAAAAAATGAAGATATTAGATTATTTTATGATTGCAAATGGTAAAGAATGTGATTAAAGGCTCTTTTCCTATTTCAAAAGTTTTAGTTTTTGGGGGTAATAGCTACGTCTGTGGAAAAAATGAAGATATTAGATTACTTTATGATTGCAAATGGTAAAGATTGTGATTAAAGGCTCTTTTCCTATTTCAAAAGGTTTAGTTTTCGGGGGTAATAGCTACGTCTGAGGAAAAAATGAAGATACTAGACTATTTTATGATTGCACATGGTAAAGAATGTGATTAAAGGCTCTTTTCCTATTTCAAAAGTTTTACTTTTCGAGGGTAATAGCTACATCTGTGGAAAAAATGAAGATATTAAACTATTTTATGATTGCACATGGTAAAGAATGTGATTAAAGGCTCTTTTCCTATTTCAAAAATTTTAGTTTTCGGGGGTAATAGCTACGTCCGTGCAAAAAATAAAGATATTAGACTATTTTATGTTTGCACATGGGAAAAAATGTGATTAAAGGCTCTTTTCCTATTTCAAAAGTTTTAGTTTTCGAGGGTAATAGCTACGTCCGTGGAAAAAATGAAGATATTAGACCATTTTATGATTGCACATGGTAAAAAATGTGATTAAAGGCTCTTTTCCTATTTCAAAAGTTTTAGTTTGCGAGGGTAATAGCTAGGTCCTTGGAAAAAATGAAGATATTAGACTAGTTTATGATTGCACATGGTAAAGAATGTGATTAAAGGCTCTTTTCCTATTTCAAAAGTCTTAGTTTTCGGGGGTAATAGCTACGTCTGTGGAAAAAAATGAAGACATTAGATTATTTTATGATTGCAAATGGTAAAGCATGTGATTAAAGGCTCTTTTCCTATTTCAAAAGTTTTAGTTTTCGGGGGTAGTAGCTACGTCCTTGGAAAATATGAAGGTATTAGACTATTTTATGATTGCAAATGTTAAAGAATGTGATTAAAGGCTCTTTTCCTATCTCAAAAGTTTTAGTTTTCTGGGGTAATAACTACGTCTGTGGAAAAAATGAAGAATGTGATTAAAGGCTCTATTCCTATTTCAAAAGTTTTAGTTTTCGGGGGTAATAGCTACGTCCGTGGAAAAAATGAAGATAGTAGACTATTTTATGATTGCACATGGTAAGAGTGTGATTAAAGGCTCTTTTCCTATTTCAAAAGTTTTAGTTTTCGGAGGTAATAGCTACGTCTGTGGAAAAAATGAAGATATTAGACTATTTTATGATTGCAAATGGTAAAGAATGTGATTAAAGGCTCTTTTCCTATTTCAAAAGTTTTAGTTTTCGGGGGTAATAGCTACGTCTGTGGAAAAAATGAAGAATGTGATTAAAGGCTCTTTTCCTATTTCAAAAGTTTTAGTTTTCGGGGGTAATAGCTACGTCTGTTGAAAAAATGAAGATATTAGATTATTTTATGATTGCAAATGGTAAAGAATGTGATTAAAGGCTCTTTTCCTGCTTCAAAAGTTTTAGTTTTCGAGGGTAATAGCTATGTCTGTGGAAAAAATGAAGATATTAGACTATTTTATGATTGCACATGGTAAAGAATGTGATTAAAGGCTCTTTTCCTATTTCAAAAGTTTTAGTTTTCGAGGGTAACAGCTACGTCTGTGGAAAAAAAAAGATATTGGACTATTTTATGATTGCAAATGGTAAAGAATGTGATTAAAGGCTCTTTTCCTATTTCAAAAGTCTTAGTTTTTGGGGGTAAAAGCTACATCTGTGGAAACAATGAAGATATTAGATTATTTTATGATTGCAAATGGTAAAGAGTGTGATTAAAGGCTCTTTTTCTATTTCAAAAGTTTTAGTTTTCGGGGTTAATAGCTACGTCTGAGGAAAAAATGAAGATATTAGACTATTTTATGATTGCACATGGTAAAGAATGTGATTAAAGGCTCTTTTCCTATTTCAAAAGTTTTAGTTTTTGAGGGTAATAGCTATGTCTGTGGAAAGAATGAAGATATTAGACTATTTTATGATTGTAAATGGTAAAGAATGTGATTAAAGGCTCTTTTCCTATTTCAAAAGTTTTAGTTTTCGAGGGTAATAGCTATGTCTGTGGAAAAAATGATGATTGCATATGGTACTGAATGTGATTAAAGGCTCTTTTCCTATTTCAGAAGTCTTAGTTTTTGGGGGTAATAGCTACGTCTGTGGAAACAATGAAGATATTAGATTATTTTATGATTGCAAATGGTAAAGAATGTGATTAAAGGCTCTTTTCCTATTTCAAAAGTTTTAGTTTTCGGGGGTAATAGCTACGTCTGAGGAAAAAATGAAGATATTAGACTTTTTTATGATTGCACCTGGTAAAGAATCTGATTAAAGGCTCTTTTCCTATTTCAAAAGTTTTAGTTTTCGGGGTAATAGCTACGTCCGTGGAAAAAATGAAGATATTAGACTATTTTATGATTGCACATGGTAAAGAATGTGATTAAAGGCTCTTTTCCTATTTTAAAAGTTTTAGTTTTTGAGGGTAATAGCTATGTCTGTGGAAAGAATGAAGATATTAGACTATTTTATGATGGTAAATGGTAAAAAATGTGATTAAAGGCTCTTTTCCTATTTCAAAAGTTTTAGTTTTTGGGGGTAATAGCTACATCCGTGGAAAAAATGCAGTTATTAGACTATTTTATGATTGCACATGGTAAAGAATATGATTAAAGGCTCTTTTCTTACTTCAAAAGTTTTAGTTTTCGAGGGTAATAGCCATGTGTGTGGAAAAAATGAAAATTTTAGACTATTTTATGATTGCATATGGTAAAGAATGTGATTAAAGGCTCTTTTCCTATTTCAAAAGTTTTAGTTTTCGGGGGTAATAGCTACGTCCGTGGAAAAAATGAAGATATTAGACTATTTTATGATTGCGTATGGTAAAGAATGTGATTAAAGGCTCTTTTCCTATTTCAAAAGTTTTAGTTTTCGGGGGTAATAGCTACGTCTGAGGAAAAAATGAAGATATTAGACTATTTTATGATTGCACATGGTAAAGAATGTGATTAAAGGCTCCTTTCATATTTCAAAAGTTTTAGTTTTCGGGGGTAATAGCTACGTCCGTTGAAAAAATGAAGATATTAGACTATTTTATGATTGCACATGGTAAAGAATGTGATTAAAGGCTCTTTTCCTATTTCAAAAGTTTTAGTTTTCAGGGGTAACAGCTACATCCTTGGAAAAAATGAAGATATTAGACTATTTTATGATTGCACATGGTTAAGAATGTGATTAAAGGCTCTTTTCCTATTTCAAAAGTTATAGTTTTCGATGATAATAGCTATGTCTGTGGAAAAAATGATGATATTAGACTATTTTATGATTGCACATGGTAAAGAATGTGATTAAAGGCTCTTTTCCTATTTCAAAAGTTTTAGTTTTCGAGGGTAATAGCTATGTCTGTGGAAAAAATGAAGATATTAGACTATTTTATGATTGCATATGGTAAAGAATGTGATTAAAGGGTCTTTTCCTATTTCAAAAGTTTTAGTTTTCAGGGGTAATAGCTATGGCTGTGGAAAAAATGAAGATATTAGACTATTTTATGATTGCATATGGTAAAGAATGTGATTAAAGGCTCTTTTCTTATTTCAAAAGTTTTAGTTTTCGAGGTTAATAGCTACGTCTGTGAAAAAATGAAGATATTAGACTATTTTATGATTGCATATGGTAAAGAATGTGATTAAAGCCTCTTTTCCTATTTCGTAAGTCTTAGTTTTCGGGAGTAATAGCTACGTCTGTGGAAAAAATGAAGATATAAGATTATTTTATGATTGCAAATGGTAAAGAATGTGATTAAAGGCTCTTTTCTTATTTCAAAAGTCTTAGTTTTCGGGGGTAATAGCTACGTCTGTGGAAAAAATGAAGATATTAGATTATTTTATGATTGCAAATGGTAAAGATTGTGATTAAAAGCTCTTTTCCTATTTCAAAAGGTTTAGTTTTCGGGGGTAATAGCTACGTCTGAGGAAAAAATGAAGATACTAGACTATTTTATGATTGCACATGGTAAAGAATGTGATTAAAGGCTCTTTTCCTATTTCAAAAGTTTTAGTTTTCGAGGGTAATAGCTACGTCTGTGGAAAAAATGAAGATATTAGACTATTTTATGATTGCACATGGTAAAGAATGTGATTAAAGGCTCTTTTCCTATTACAAAAGTTTTAGTTTTCGAGGGTAATAGCTATGTCTGTGGAAAAAATGAAGATATTAGACTATTTTATGATTGCACATGGTAAAGAATTTGATTAAAGGCTCTTTTCCTATTTCAAAAGTTTTAGTTTTCGGGGGTAATAGCTACGTCCGTGGAAAAAATAAAGATATTAGACTATTTTATGATTGCACATGGTAAAAAATGTGATTAAAGTCCCTTTTCCTATTTCAAAAGTTTTAGTTTGCGAGGGTAATAGCTATGTCTGTGGAAAAATGAAGATATTAGACTATTTTATGATTGCATATGGTAAAGAATGTGATTAAAGGCTCTTTTCCTTTTTCAAAAGTCTTAGTTTTCGGGGGGTAATAGCTACGCCTGTAGAAAAAATGAAGGTATTAGACTATTTTATGATTGTATATGGTAAACAATGTGATTAAAGGCTCTTTTCCTATTTCAAAAGTTTTAGTTTTCAGGGGTAATAGCTACGTCTGTGGAAAAAATGAAGATATTAGACTATTTTATGATTGCAAATGGTAAAGCATGTGATTAAAGGCTCTTTTCCTATTTCAAAATTTTTAGTTTTCGGGGGTAATAGCTACGTCCGTGGAAAAAATGAAGATATTAGATTATTCTATGATTTCAAATGGTAAAGAATGTGATTAAAGGCTCTTTTCCTATTTCAAAAGTTTTAGTTTTCGGGGGTAATAGCTACGTCTGTGGAAAAAATGAAGATATTAGACTATTTTATGATTGCACATGGTAAAGAATGTGATTAAAGGCTCTATTCCTATTTCAAAAAATTTAGTTTTCGGGGGTAATAGCTACGTTCGTGGAAAAAATGAAGATAGTAGACTATTTTATGATTGCACATGGTAAGAGTGTGATTAAAGGCTCTTTTCCTATTTCAAAAGTTTTAGTTTTCGGAGGTAAAAGCTACCTCTGTGGAAAAAATGAAGATATTAGACTATTTTGTGATTGCAAATGGTAAAGAATGTGATTAAAGGCTCTTTTCCTATTTCAAAAGTTTTAGTTTTCGGGGATAATAGCTACGTCTGTGGAAAAAATGAAGAATTTGATTAAAGGCTCTTTTCCTATTTCAAAAGTTTTAGTTTTCGGAGGTAATAGCTACGTCTGTTGAAAAAATGAAGATATTAGATTATTTTATGATTGCAAACGGTAAAGAATGTGATTAAAGGCTCTTTTCCTGTTTCAAAAGTTTTTTTTTTCGAGGGTAATAGCTATGTCTGTGGAAAAAATGAAGATATTAGACTATTTTATGATTACACATGGTAAAGAATGTGATTAAAGGCTCTTTTCCTATTTCAAAAGTTTTAGTTTTCGAGGGTAACAGCTACGTCTGTGGAAAAAATGAAGATGTTGGGCTATTTTATGATTGCAAATGGTAAAGAATGTGATTAAAGGCTCTTTTCCTATTTCAAAAGTTTTAGTTTCCGAGGGTAATAGCTATGTCTGTGGAAAAAATGAAGATATTAGACTATTTTATGATTGCATATTGTAAAGAATGTGATTAAAGGCTCTTCTTTTTCAAAAGTTTTAGTTTTCGGGGGTAATAGCTACGTCCGTGGAAAAAATAAAGATATTAGACTATTTTATGATTGCACATGGTAAAAAATGTGATTAAAGTCCCTTTTCCTATTTCAAAAGTTTTAGTTTGCGAGGGTAATAGCTATGTCTGTGGAAAAATGAAGATATTAGACTATTTTATGATTGCATATGGTAAAGAATGTGATTAAAGGCTCTTTTCCTTTTACAAAAGTCTTAGTTTTCGGGGGGTAATAGCTACGCCTGTGGAAAAAATGAAGGTATTAGACTATTTTATGATTGTATATGGTAAACAATGTGATTAAAGGCTCTTTTCCTATTTCAAAAGTTTTAGTTTTCGGGGGTAATAGCTACGTCTGTGGAAAAAATGAAGATATTAGACTATTTTATGATTGCAAATGGTAAAGCATGTGATTAAAGGCTCTTTTCCTATTTCAAAATTTTTAGTTTTCGGGGGTAATAGCTACGTCCGTGGAAAAAATGAAGATATTAGATTATTCTATGATTTCAAATGGTAAAGAATGTGATTAAAGGCTCTTTTCCTATTTCAAAAGTTTTAGTTTTCGGGGGTAATAGCTACGTCTGTGGAAAAAATGAAGATATTAGACTATTTTATGATTGCACATGGTAAAGAATGTGATTAAAGGCTCTATTCCTATTTCAAAAAATTTAGTTTTCGGGGGTAATAGCTACGTCCGTGGAAAAAATGAAGATAGTAGACTATTTTATGATTGCACATGGTAAGAGTGTGATTAAAGGCTCTTTTCCTATTTCAAAAGTTTTAGTTTTCGGAGGTAAAAGCTACCTCTGTGGAAAAAATGAAGATATTAGACTATTTTGTGATTGCAAATGGTAAAGAATGTGATTAAAGGCTCTTTTCCTATTTCAAAAGTTTTAGTTTTCGGGGATAATAGCTACGTCTGTGGAAAAAATGAAGAATTTGATTAAAGGCTCTTTTCCTATTTCAAAAGTTTTAGTTTTCGGAGGTAATAGCTACGTCTGTTGAAAAAATGAAGATATTAGATTATTTTATGATTGCAAACGGTAAAGAATGTGATTAAAGGCTCTTTTCCTGTTTCAAAAGTTTTTGTTTTCGAGGGTAATAGCTATGTCTGTGGAAAAAATGAAGATATTAGACTATTTTATGATTACACATGGTAAAGAATGTGATTAAAGGCTCTTTTCCTATTTCAAAAGTTTTAGTTTTCGAGGGTAACAGCTACGTCTGTGGAAAAAATGAAGATGTTGGGCTATTTTATGATTGCAAATGGTAAAGAATGTGATTAAAGGCTCTTTTCCTATTTCAAAAGTTTTAGTTTCCGAGGGTAATAGCTATGTCTGTGGAAAAAATGAAGATATTAGACTATTTTATGATTGCATATTGTAAAGAATGTGATTAAAGGCTCTTCTTTTTCAAAAGTTTTAGTTTTCGGGGGTAATAGCTACGTCCGTGGAAAAAATGAAGATATTAAACAATTTTATGATTGCACATGGTAAAGAATGGGATTAAAGGCTCTTTTCCTATTTCAAAAGTTTTAGTTTCCGAGGGTAATAGCTATGTCTGTGGAAAAAATGAAGATATTAGACTATTTTATGATTGCATATTGTAAAGAATGTGATTAAAGGCTCTTCTTTTTCAAAAGTTTTAGTTTTCGGGGGTAATAGCTACGTCCGTGGAAAAAATGAAGATATTAGACAATTTTATGATTGCACATGGTTAAGAATGGGATTAAAGGCTCTTTTCCTATATCAAAAGTTTTAGTTTTCGAGGGTAATAGCTATGTCTGTGGAAAAAATGATGATATTAGACTATTTTATGATTGCACATGGTAAAGAATATGATTAAAGGCTCTTTTCCTATTTCAAAAGTTTTAGTTTTCGAGGGTAATAGCTACATCTGTGGAAAAAATGAAGATATTAGATTATTTTATGATTGCAAATGGTAAAGAGTGTGATTAAAGGCTCTTTCCCTATTTCAAAAGTTTTAGTTTTTGAGGGTACTAGCTATGTCTGTGGAAAAAATCAAGATATTAGACTATTTTATGATTGCATATGGTACTGAATGTGATTAAAGGCTCTTTTCCTATTTCAAAAGTCTTAGTTTTTGGGGGTAATAGCTACGTCTGTGGAAACAACGAAGATATTAGATTATTTTATGATTGCAAATGGTAAAGAATGTGATTAAAGGCTCTTTTCCTATTTCAAAAGTTTTAGTTTTCGGGGATAATAGCTACGTCTGAGGAAAAAATGAAGATATTAGACTATTTTATGATTGCACCTGGTAAAGAATCTGATTAAAGGCTCTTTTCCTATTTCAAAAGTTTTAGTTTTCGGGGGTAATAGCTACGTCTGTGGAAAAAATGAAGATATTAGACTATTTTATGATTGCACATGGTAAAGAATTTGATTAAAGGCTCTTTTCCTATTTCAAAAGTTTTAGTTTTTGAGGGTAACAGCTATGTCTGTGGAAAAAATGAAGATATTAGACTATTTTATGATTGTAAATGGTAAAGAATGTGATTAAAGGCTCTTTTCCTATTTCAGAAGTCTTATTTTTCGGGGGTAATAGCTACGTCTGTGGAAAAGACGAAGATATTAGACTATTTTATGATTGCAAATGGTAAAGAATGTGATTAAAGGCTCTTTTCCTATTTCAAAAGTTTTAGTTTTTGGGGGTAATAGCTACGTCCATGGAAAAAATGAAGATATTAGACTATTTTATGATTGCACATGGTAAAAAATGTGATTAAAGGCTCTTTTCCTACTTCAAAAGTTTTAGTTTTCGAGGGTAATAGCCATGTCTGTGGAAAAAATGAAGATATTAGACTATTTTATGATTGCGTATGGTAAAGAATGTGATTAAAGGCTCTTTTCCTATTTCAAAAGTTTTAGTTTTTGGAGTAATAGCTACGTCTGAGGAAAAAATGAAGATATTAGACTATTTTATGATTGCACATGGTAAAGAATGTGATTAAAGGCTCCTTTCACACTTCAAAAGTTTTAGTTTTCAGGGGTAATAGCTACGTCCGTTGAAAAAATGAAGATATTAGACTATTTTATGATTGCACATGGTAAAGAATGTGCTTAAAGGCTCTTTTCCTATTTCAAAAGTTTTAGTTTTCGGGGGTAACAGCTACGTCCGTGGAAAAAATGAAGATATTAGACTATTTTATGATTGCACATGGTAAAGAATGTGATTAAAGGCTCTTTTCCTATTTCAAAAGTTATAGTTTTCGAGGATAATAGCTATGTCTGTGGAAAAAATGAAGATATTAGACTATTTTATGATTACACATGGTAAAGAATGTGATTAAAGGCTCTTTTCCTATTTCAAAAGTTTTAGTTTTCGAGGGTAATAGCTAAGTCTGTGGAAAAAATGAATATATTAGACTATTTTATGATTGCATATGGTAAAGAATGTGATTAAAGGCTCTTTTCCTATTTCAAAAGTTTTAGTTTTCAGGGGTAATAGCTACGTCCCTGAAAAAATGAAGATATTAGACTATTTTATGATTGCATATGGTAAAGAATGTGATTAAAGGCCTAATTCCTATTTCGTAAGTCTTAGTTTTCGGGGGTAATAGCTACGTCTGTGGAAAAAATGAAGATATTAGATTATTTTATGATTGCAAATGGTAAAGAATGTGATTAAAGGCTCTTTTCTTATTTCAAAAGTCTTAGTTTTCGGGGGTAATAGCTACGTCTGTGGAAAAAATGAAGATATTAGATTATTTTATGATTGCAAATGGTAAAGAATGTGATTAAAGGCTCTTTTCCTATTTCAAAAGTTTTAGTTTTCGAGGGTAATAGCTACGTCTGTGGAAAAAATGAAGATATTAGACTATTTTATGATTGCAAATGGTAAAGAATGTGATTAAAGGCTCTTTTCCTATTTCAAAAGTTTTAGTTTTCGGGGGTAATAGCTACGTCCGTGTAAAAAATAAAGATATTAGACTATTTTATGATTGCATATGGTAAAAAATGTGATTAAAGGCTCTTTTCCTATTTCAAAAGTTTTAGTTTTCGAGGATAATAGCTACGTCCGTGGAAAAAATGAGGATATTAGACTATTTTATGATTGCACATGGTAAAGAATGTGATTAAAGGCTCTTTTCCTATTTCAAAAGTTTTAGTTTGCGAGGGTAATAGCTATGTCTGTGGAAAAATGAAGATATTATACTATTTTATAATTAAATATGGTAAAGAATGTGATTAAAGGCTCTTTTCCTATTTCAAAAGTCTTAGTTTTCGGGGGTAATAGCTACGTCTGTGAAAAAAATGAAGATATTAGATTATTTTATGATTGCAAATGGTAAAGAATGTGATTAAAGGCTCTTTTTCTATTTCAAAAGTTTTAGTTTTCAGGGGTAGTAGCTACGTCTTTGGAAAAAATGAAGGTATTAGACTATTTTATGATTGCATATGGTAAACAATGTGATTAAAGGCTCTTTTCCTATTTCAAAAGTTTTAGTTTTCGGGGGTAATAGCTACGTCTGAGGAAAAAATGAAGATATTAGACTATTTTATTATTGCACATGGTAAAGAATGTGATTAAAGGCTCTTTTCATATTTCAAAAGTTTTAGTTATCGAGGGTAATAGCTACGTCTGTGGAAAATAATAAAGATATTAGACTATTTTATGATTGCAAATGGTATAGAATGTGTTTAAAGGCTCTTTTCCTATTTCAAAAGTGTTAGTTTCAGGGGGTAATAGCTACGTCCGTGGAAAAAATGAAGATATTAGACTAGTTTATGATTGCACATGGTAAAGAATGTGATTAAAGGCTCTTTTCCTATTTCAAAAGTCTTAGTTTTCGGGGGTAATAGCTACGTCCTTGGAAAAAATGAAGATATTAGACTAGTTTATGATTGCACATGGTAAAGAATGTGATTAAAGGCTCTTTTCCTATTTCAAAAGTTTTAGTTTTCGGGGGTAATAGCTACGTCTGTGGAAAAAATGAAGATATTAGACTATTTTATGATTGCAAATGGTAAAGCATGTGATTAAAGGCTCTTTTCCTATTTCAAAAGTTTTAGTTTTCGGGGGTAATAGCTATGTCCGTGGAAAAAATGAAGATATTAGATTATTCTATGATTACAAATGGTAAAGAATGTGATTAAAGGCTCTTTTCCTATTTCAAAAGTTTTAGTTTTCGGAGGTAATAGCTACGTCTGTGGAAAAACTGAAGATATTAGACTATTTTATGATTGCAAATGGTAAAGAATGTGATTAAAGGCTCTTTTCCTATTTCAAAAGTTTTAGTTTTCGGGGGTAATAGCTACGTCTGTGGAAAAAATGAAGATATTAGACTATTTTATGATTGCAAATGGTAAAGAATGGGATTAAAGGCTCTTTTCCTATTTCAAAAGCTTTAGTTTTCGGGGGTAATAGCTACGTCCATGGAAAAAATGAAGATATTAGACTATTTTATGATTGCACATGGTAAATAATGTGATTAAAGGCTCTTTTCCTATTTCAAAAGTTTTATATGAAATCACAAAATAGTCTAATATCTTCATTTTTTCCACGAACGTAGCTATTACCCCCGAAAACTAAAACTTTTGAAATGGGAAAAGAGCCTTTAATCACATTCTTTACCATGTGCAATCATAAAATAATCTTATATCTTCATTTTTTCCACGGATGTAGATATTACCCCCGAAAACTAAAACTTTTGAAATAGGAAAAGAGTCTATAATCACATTCTTTACCATAAGAAATCATAAAATAGTCTAATATCTTCATTTTTTCCACAGACATAGCTATTACCCTCGAAAACTAAAACTTTTGAAATAGGAAAAGAGCCTATAATCACATTCTTTACCATGTGCAATCATAAACTAGTCTAATATCTTCATTTTTTCCGCAGACGTAGCCATTACTCCCGAAAACTAAAACTTTTGAAATAGGAAAAGAGCCTTTAATCACATTCTTTACCATAAGAAATCATAAAATAGTCTAATATCTTCATTTTTTCCACAGACATAGCTATTACCCTCGAAAACTAAAACTTTTGAAATAGGAAAAGAGTCTATAATCACATCATTTACCATATGCAATCATAAAATAGTCTAATATCTTCATTTTTTCCGCAGACGTAGCCATTACTCCCGAAAACTAAAACTTTTGAAATAGGAAAAGAGCCTTTAATCACATTCTTTACCATAAGAAATCATAAAATAGTCTAATATCTTCATTTTTTCCACAGACATAGCTATTACCCTCGAAAACTAAAACTTTTGAAATAGGAAAAGAGCCTATAATCACATTCTTTACCATTTGCAATCATAAAATAGTCTAATATCTTCATTTTTCCAAGGACGTAGCTATTACCCCCGAAAACTAAAACTTTTGAAATAGAAAAAGAGTCTTTAATCACATTCTTTACCATATGCAATCATAAAATAGTCTAATATCTTCATTTTTTCCACAGGCATAGCTATTACCCTCGAAAACTAAAACTTATGAAATAGGAAAAGAGCCTTTAATCACATTCTTTACCATGTGCAATCATAAAATAGTCTAATATCTTCATTTTTTCCACAGACGTAGCTATTACCCCCGAAAACCAAAACTTTTAAAATGGGAAAAGAGCCTTTAATCACATTCTTTACCATATGCAATCATAAAATAGTCTAATATCTTCATTTTTTCCACAGACATAGCTATTACCCTCGAAAACTAAAACTTTTGAAATAGGAAAAGAGCCTTTAATCACATTCTTTGCCAGGTGCAATCATAAAATAGTCTAATATCTTCATTTTTTCCACGGACGTAGCTATTACCCCCGAAAAATAAAACTTGTGAAATAGGAAAAGAGCCTTTAATCACATTCTTTACCATATGCAATCATAAAATAGTCTAATATCTTCATTTTTTCCACAGACAAAGCTATTACCCTCGAAAACTAAAACTTTTGAAATAGGAAAAGAGCCTTTAATCACATTCTTTACCATGTGCAATCATAAAATAGTCTAATATCTTCATTTTTCCACAGACGTAGCTATTACCCCCGAAAACTAAAACTTTTGAAATAGGAAAAGAGCCTTTAATCACATTCTTTACCATATGCAATCATAAAATAGTCTAATATCTTCATTTTTTCCACGGACGTAGCTATTACCCCCGAAAAATAAAACTTGTGAAATAGGAAAAGAGCCTTTAATCACATTCTTTACCATATGCAATCATAAAATAGTCTAATATCTTCATTTTTTCCACAGACAAAGCTTTTACCCTCGAAAACTAAAACTTTTGAAATAGGAAAAGAGCCTTTAATCACATTCTTTACCATGTGCAATCATAAAATAGTCTAATATCTTCATTTTTCCACAGACGTAGCTATTACCCCCGAAAACTAAAACTTTTGAAATAGGAAAAGAGCCTTTAATCACATTGTTTACCAATTGCAATCATAAAATAGTCTAATATCTTCATTTTTTCCACAGACGTAGCTATTACCCCCGAAAACCAAAACTTTTGAAATAGGAAAAGAGCCTTTAATCACATTCTTTACCATATGCAATCATAAAATAGTCTAATATCTTCATTTTTTCCACAGACATAGCTATTACCCTCGAAAACTAAAACTTTTGAAATAGGAAAAGAGCCTTTAATCACATTCTTTACCATGTGCAATCATAAAATAGTCTAATATCTTCATTTTTTCCACAGACGTAGCTATTACCCTCGAAAACTAAAACTTATGAAATAGGAAAAGAGCCTTTAATCACATTCTTTACCATGTGCAATCATAAAATAGTCTAATATCTTCATTTTTTCCACAGACGTAGCTATTACCCCCGAAAACCAAAACTTTTAAAATAGGAAAAGAGCCTTTAATCACATTCTTTACCATATGCAGTCATAAAATAGTCTAATATCTTCATTTTTTCCACAGACATAGCTATTACCTTCGAAAACTAAAACTTTTGAAATAGGAAAAGAGCCTTTAATCACATTCTTTTCCATGTGCAATCATAAAATAGTCTAATATCTTCATTTTTTCCGCAGACGTAGCCATTACTCCCGAAAACTAAAACTTTTGAAATAGGAAAAGAGCCTTTAATCACATTCTTTACCATAAGAAATCATAAAATAGTCTAATATCTTCATTTTTTCCACAGACATAGCTATTACCCTCGAAAACTAAAACTTTTGAAATAGGAAAAGAGCCTATAATCACATTCTTTACCATTTGCAATCATAAAATAGTCTAATATCTTCATTTTTCCAAGGACGTAGCTATTACCCCCGAAAACTAAAACTTTTTAAATAGAAAAAGAGTCTTTAATCACATTCTTTACCATATGCAATCATAAAATAGTCTAATATCTTCATTTTTTCCACAGGCATAGCTATTACCCTCGAAAACTAAAACTTATGAAATAGGAAAAGAGCCTTTAATCACATTCTTTACCATGTGCAATCATAAAATAGTCTAATATCTTCATTTTTTCCACAGACGTATAGCTATTACCCCCGAAAACCAAAACTTTTAAAATGGGAAAAGAGCCTTTAATCACATTCTTTACCATATGCAATCATAAAATAGTCTAATATCTTCATTTTTTCCACGGACGTAGTGCAATCATAAAATAGTCTAATATATTAATTTTTTCCACGGACGTAGCTATTACCCTGGAAAACTAAAACTTTTGATATAGGAAAAGAACCTTTAATCACATTCTTTACCATATACAATCATAAAATAGTCTAATATCTTCATTTTTTCCACGGACGTAGCTATTACCCCCGAAAAATAAAACTTGTGAAATAGGAAAAGAGCCTTTAATCACATTCTTTACCATGTGCAATCATAAAATAGTCTAATATATTCATTTTTCCACAGACGTAGCTATTACCCCCGAAAACTAAAAATTTTGAAATAGGAAAAGAGCCTTTAATCACATTCTTTACCATATGCAATCATAAAATAGTCTAATATCTTCATTTTTTCCACGGACGTAGCTATTACCCACGAAAAATAAAACTTGTGAAATAGGAAAAGAGCCTTTAATCACATTCTTTACCATATGCAATCATAAAATAGTCTAATATCTTCATTTTTGCCACAGACAAAGCTATTACCCTCGAAAACTAATACTTTTGAAATAGGAAAAGAGCCTTTAATCACATTCTTTACCATGTGCAATCATAAAATAGTCTAATATATTCATTTTTCCACAGACGTAGCTATTACCCCCGAAAACTAAAAATTTTGAAATAGGAAAAGAGCCTTTAATCACATTCTTTACCATATGCAATCATAAAATAGTCTAATATCTTCATTTTTTCCACGGACGTAGCTATTACCCACGAAAAATAAAACTTGTGAAATAGGAAAAGAGCCTTTAATCACATTCTTTACCATATGCAATCATAAAATAGTCTAATATCTTCATTGTTTCCACAGACAAAGCTATTACCCTCGAAAACTAAAACTTTTGAAATAGGAAAAGAGCCTTTAATCACATTCTTTACCATGTGCAATCATAAAATAGTCTAATATCTTCATTTTTCCACAGACGTAGCTATTACCCCCGAAAACTAAAACTTTTAAAATAGGAAAAGAGCCTTTAATCACATTCTTTACCAATTGCAATCATAAAATAGTCTAATATCTTCATTTTTTCCACAGACGTAGCTATTGCCCCCGAAAACCAAAACTTTTGAAATAGGAAAAGAGCCTTTAATCACATTCTTTACCATAAGCAATCATAAAATAGTCTAATATCTTCATTTTTTCCACAGACATAGCTATTACCCTCGAAAACTAAAACTTTTGAAATAGGAAAAGAGCCTTTAATCACATTCTTTACCATGTGCAATCATAAAATAGTCTAATATCTTCATTTTTTCCACAGACGTAGCTATTACCCTCGAAAACTAAAACTTATGAAATAGGAAAAGAGCCTTTAATCACATTCTTTACCATGTGCAATCATAAAATAGTCTAATATCTTCATTTTTTCCACAGACGTAGCTATTACCCCCGAAAACCAAAACTTTTAAAATAGGAAAAGAGCCTTTAATCACATTCTTTACCATATGCAATCATAAAATAGTCTAATATCTTCATTTTTTCCACAGACATAGCTATTACCATCGAAAACTAAAACTTTTGAAATAGGAAAAGAGCCTTTAATCACATTCTTTACCATGTGCAATCATAAAATAGTCTAATATCTTCATTTTTTCCACGGACGTAGTGCAATCATAAAATAGTCTAATATATTCATTTTTTCCACGGACGTAGCTATTACCCTGGAAAACTAAAACTTTTGATATAGGAAAAGAGCCTTTAATCACATTCTGTACCATATGCAATCATAAAATAGTCTAATATCTTCATATTTTCCACAGACAAAGCTATTACCCTCGAAAACTAAAACTTTTGAAATAGGAAAAGAGCCTTTAATCACATTCTTTACCATATGAAATCATAAAATAGTCTAATATCTTCATTTTTTCCACAGACGTAGCTATTACCCCCGAAAACCAAAACTTTTGAAATAGGAAAACAGCCTTTAATCACATTCTTTACCATATGCAATCATAAAATAGTCTAATATCTTTATTTTTTCCACAGACATAGCTATTACCCTCGAAAACTAAAACTTTTGAAATAGGAAAAGAGCCTTTAATCACGTTCTTTACCATGTGCAATCATAAAATAGTCTAATATCTTCATTTTTTCCACGGACGTAGCTATTACCCTCGAAAACTAAAACTTTTGAAATAGGAAAAGAGCTTTTAATCACATTCTTTACCATTTGCAATCATAAAATAGTCTAATATCTTCATTTTTCCCACAGACGTAGCTATTACCCTCGAAAACTAAAACTTTCGAAATAGGAAAAGAGCCTTTAATCACATTCTTTACCATATGCAATTAAAAAATAGTCTAATATCTTCATTTTTTCCATGGACGTAGCTATTACCCCCGAAAACTTAAACTTTTGAAATAGGAAAAGAGCCTTTAATCACATTCTTTACCATGTGCAATCATAAAATAGTCTAATATATTCATTTTTTCCACGGACGTAGCTATTACCCCCGAAAACTAAAACTTTTGAAATAGGAAATGAGCCTTTAATCACATTCTTTACCATTTGCAATTATAAAATAGTCTAATATCTTCATTTTTTCCACAGACGTAGCTATTACCCCCAAAAACTAAAACTTTTGAAATAGGAAAAGAGCCTTTAATCACATTCTTTACCATATGCAATTAAAAAATAGTCTAATATCTTCATTTTTTCCACGGACGTAGCTATTACCCCCGAAAACTAAAACTTTTGAAATAGGAAAAGAGCCTTTAATCTCATTCTTTACCATGTGCAATCATAAAATAGTCTAATATCTTCATTTTTTCCACGGACGTAGCTATTACCCCCGAAAACTAAAACTTTTGAAATAGGAAAAGAGCCTTTAATGACATTCTTTACCATGTGCAATCATAAAATAGTCTAATATCTTCATTTTTTCCACAGACGTAGCTATTACCCCCAAAAACTAAAACTTTTGAAATAGGAAAAGAGCCTTTAATCACATTCTTTACCATATGCAATCATAAAGTAGTCTAATATCTTCATTTTTTCCACGGACATAGCTATTACCCCCGAAAACTAAAAGTTCTGAAATAGGAAAAGAGCCTTTAATCACATTCTTTACCATTTGCAGTCATAAAATTGTCCAATATCTTCATTTTTTCCACGAACGTGGCTATTACCCCCGAAAACTAAAACTTTTGAAATAGGAAAAGAGCCTTTAATCACATTCTTTACCAATTGCAATCATAAAATAGTCTAATATCTTCATTTTTTCCACGGACGTAGCTAATACCCCCGAAAACTAAAACTTTTCAAATAGAAAAAGAGCCGTTAATCACATTCTTTACCATATGCAATTAAAAAATAGTCTAATATTTTCATTTTTTCCATAGACGTAGCTATTACCCCCGAAAACTAAAACTTTTGAAATAGGAAAAGAGCCTTTAATCACATTCTTTACCATGTGCAATCATAAAATAGTCTAATATCTTCATTTTTTCCACGGACGTAGCTATTACCCCCGAAAACTAAAACTTTTGAAATAGGAAAAGAGCCTTTAATCACATTCTTTACCAATTGCAATCATAAAATAGTCTAATATCTTCATTTTTTCCACGGACGCAGCTAATACCCCCGAAAACTAAAACTTTTCAAATAGAAAAAGAGCCGTTAATCACATTCTTTACCATATGCAATTAAAAAATAGTCTAATATCTTCATTTTTTCCATGGACGTAGCTATTACCCCCGAAAACTAAAACTTTTGAAATAGGAAAAGAGCCTTTAATCACATTCTTTACCATGTGCAATCATAAAATAGTCTAATATCTTCATTTTTTCCACGGACGTAGCTATTACCCACGAAAACTAAAACTTTTGAAATAGGAAATGAGCCTTTAATCACAATCTTTACCATTTGCAATCATAAAATAGTCTAATATCTTCATTTTTTCCACGGAGGTAGCTATTACCCCCAAAAACTAAAACTTTTGAAATAGGAAAAGAGCCTTTAATCACATTCTTTACCATGTGCAATCATAAAATAGTCTAATATCTTCATTTTTTCCACGGACGTAGCTATTACTCCCAAAAACTAAAACTTTTGAAATAGGGAAAGAGCCTTTAATCACATTCTTTACCATATGCAATCATAAAGTAGTCTAATATCTTCATTTTTTCCACGGACGTAGCTATTACCCCCGAAAACTAAAACTTCTGAAATAGGAAAAGAGCCTTTAATCACATTCTTTACCATGTGCAATCATAAAATAGTCTAATATCTTCATTTTTTCCACGAACGTAGCTATTACCCCCGAAAACTAAAACTTGTGAAATAGGAAAAGAGCCTTTAATCACATTCTTTACCAATTGCAATCATAAAATAGTCTAATATCTTCATTTTTTCCACGGACGTAGCTATTACCCCCAAAAACTAAAACTTTTCAAATAAAAAAAGAGCCGTTAATCACATTCTTTACCATATGCAATCATAAAATAGTCTAATATCTTCATTTTTTACACAGACATAGCTATTATCCTCGAAAACTAAAACTTTTGAAATAGAAAAAGAGCCTTTAATCACATTCTTTACCATGTGCAATCATTAAATAGTCTAATATCTTCATTTTTTTCACAGACATAGCTATTACCCTCGAAAACCAAAACTTTTGAAATAGGAAAAGAGCCTTTAATGGTATTCTTTACCATATGCAATCATAAAATAGTCTAATATCTTCATTTTTTCCACGGACGTAGCTATTACCCCCAAAAACTAAAACTTTTCAAATAAAAAAAGAGCCGTTAATCACATTCTTTACCATATGCAATCATAAAATAGTCTAATATCTTCATTTTTTACACAGACATAGCTATTATCCTCGAAAACTAAAACTTTTGAAATAGAAAAAGAGCCTTTAATCACATTCTTTACCATGTGCAATCATAAAATAGTCTTATATCTTCATTTTTTTTACAGACATAGCTATTACCCTCGAAAACCAAAACTTTTGAAATAGGAAAAGAGCCTTTAATGGCATTCTTTACCATATGCAATCATAAAATAGTCTAATATCTTCATTTTTTCCACAGACATAGTTATTACCCTCGAAAACTAAAACTTTTGAAATAGGAAAAGAGCCTTTAATCACATTCTTTACCATGTGCAATCATGAAATAGTCTAATATCTTCATTTTTTCCACGGACGTAGCTATTACCCTCGAAAACTAAAACTTTTGAAATAGGAAAAGAGCCTTTAATCACATTCTTTACCATATGCAATCATAAAATAGTCTAATATCTTCATTTTTTCCGTGGACGTAGCTATTACCCCCGAAAACTAAAACTTTTGAAACAGGAAAAGAGCCTTTGATCACATTCTTTACCATGTGCAATCATAAAATAGTCTAATATCTTCATTTTTTCCACGAACTTAGCTATTAGCCCCGAAAATTAAAACTTTTGAAATAGGAAAAGAGCCTTTAATCACATTCTTTACCATTTGCAATCATAAAATAGTCTAATATCTTCATTTTTTCCACGGACGTAGCTATTACCCCCGAAAACTAAAACTTTTGAAATAGGAAAAGAGCCTTTAATCACATTCTTTACCATGTGCAATCATAAAATAGTCTAATATCTTCATTTTTTCCACAGACATAGCTATTACCCTGGAAAACTAAAACTTTTGAAATAGGAAAAGAGCCTTTAATCACATTCTTTACCATTTGCAATCATAAAATAGTCTAATAGC
This sequence comes from Artemia franciscana, assembly GCF_032884065.1. Classification (NCBI taxonomy): domain Eukaryota; kingdom Metazoa; phylum Arthropoda; class Branchiopoda; order Anostraca; family Artemiidae; genus Artemia; species Artemia franciscana. The sequence continues at coordinate 78,868 of NW_027062675.1, forward strand.
TTCATTTTTTTCCACGGACGTAGCTATTACCCCCGAAAACTAAAACTTTTGATATAGGAAAAGAGCCTTTAATCACATTCTTTACCATATGCAATCATAAAATAGTCTAATATCTTCATTTTTTTACACAGACATAGCTATTACCCTCGAAAACTAAAACTTTTGAAATAGAAAAAGAGCCTTTAATCACATTCTTTACCATTTGCAATCATAAAATAGTCTAATATCTTCATTTTTTCCACAGACCTAGCTATTACCCTCGAAAACTAAATCTTTTGAAATAGGAAAAGAGCCTTTAATCACATTCTTTACCATGTGCAATCATAAAATAGTCTAATATCTTCATTTTTTCCACATACGTAGCTATTACCCCCGAAAACTAAAACTTTTGAAATAGGAAAAGAGCCTTTAATCACATTCTTTACCATTTGCAATCATAAAATAGTCTAATATCTTCATTTTTTCCACAGACATAGCTATTACCCTCGAAAACTAAAACTTTTGAAATAGGAAAAGAGCCTTTAATCACATTCTTTACCATGTGCAATCATGAAATAGTCTAATATCTTCATTTTTTCCACGGACGTAGCTATTACCCTCGAAAACTAAAACTTTTGAAATAGGAAAAGAGCCTTTAATCACATTCTTTACCATATGCAATCATAAAACAGTCTAATATCTTCATTTTTTCAACGGACTTAACTATTACCCCCGAAAACTAAAACTTTTGAAACAGGAAAAGAGCGTTTGATCACATTCTCTACCATGTGCAATCATAAAATAGTCTAATATCTTCATTTTTTCCACGAACTTAGCTATTAGCCCCCTAAATTAAAATTTTTGAAATAGGAAAAGAGCCTTTAATCACATTCTTTACCATTTGCAATCATAAAATAGTCTAATATCTTCATTTTTTCCACAGACGTAGCTATTACCCCCGAAAACTAAAACTTTTGAAATAGGAAAAGAGCCTTTAATCACATTCTTTACCATTTGCAATGATAAAATAGTCTAATATCTTCGTTTTTTCCACAGACATAGCTATTACCCTCGAAAACTAAAACTTTTGAAATATACAAAGAGCCTTTAATCACATTCTTTACCATGTGCAATCATAAAATAGTCTTATATCTTCATTTTTTTCACAGACATAGCTATTACCCTCGAAAACCAAAACTTTTGAAATAGGAAAAGAGCCTTTAATGGCATTCTTTACCATATGCAATCATAAAATAGTCTAATATCTTCATTTTTTCCACGGACGTAGCTATTACCCCCAAAAACTAAAACTTTTCAAATAAAAAAAGAGCCGTTAATCACATTCTTTACCATATGCAATCATAAAATAGTCTAATATCTTCATTTTTTACACAGACATAGCTATTATCCTCGAAAACTAAAACTTTTGAAATAGAAAAAGAGCCTTTAATCACATTCTTTACCATGTGCAATCATTAAATAGTCGAATATCTTCATTTTTTCCACAGACATAGCTATTACCTTCGAAAACTAAAACTTTTGAAATATACAAAGAGCCTTTAATCACATTCTTTACCATTTGCAATCATAAAATAGTCTAATATCTTCATTTTTTCCACAGACGTAGCTATTACCCCCGAAAACTAAAACTTTTGAAATAGGAAAAGAGCCTTTAATCACATTCTTTACCATTTGCAATGATAAAATAGTCTAATATCTTCGTTTTTTCCACAGACATAGCTATTACCCTCGAAAACTAAAACTTTTGAAATATACAAAGAGCCTTTAATCACATTCTTTACCATGTGCAATCATAAAATAGTCTTATATCTTCATTTTTTTCACAGACATAGCTATTACCCTCGAAAACCAAAACTTTTGAAATAGGAAAAGAGCCTTTAATGGCATTCTTTACCATATGCAATCATAAAATAGTCTAATATCTTCATTTTTTCCACGGACGTAGCTATTACCCCCAAAAACTAAAACTTTTCAAATAAAAAAAGAGCCGTTAATCACATTCTTTACCATATGCAATCATAAAATAGTCTAATATCTTCATTTTTTACACAGACATAGCTATTATCCTCGAAAACTAAAACTTTTGAAATAGAAAAAGAGCCTTTAATCACATTCTTTACCATGTGCAATCATTAAATAGTCTAATATCTTCATTTTTTCCACAGACATAGCTATTACCTTCGAAAACTAAAACTTTTGAAATATACAAAGAGCCTTTAATCACATTCTTTACCATGTGCAATCATAAAATAGTCTTATATCTTCATTTTTTTCACAGACATAGCTATTACCCTCGAAAACCAAAACTTTTGAAATAGGAAAAGAGCCTTTAATGGCATTCTTTACCATATGCAATCATAAAATAGTCTAATATCTTCATTTTTTCCACAGACGTAGCTATTACCCCCGAAAACCAAAACTTTTAAAATAGGAAAAGAGCCTTTAATCACATTCTTTACCATATGCAATCATAAAATAGTCTAATATCTTCATTTTTTCCACAGACTAGCTATTACCTTCGAAAACTAAAACTTTTGAAATAGGAAAAGAGCCTTTAATCACATTCTTTTCCATGTGCAATCATAAAATAGTCTAATATCTTCATTTTTTCCGCAGACGTAGCCATTACTCCCGAAAACTAAAACTTTTGAAATAGGAAAAGAGCCTTTAATCACATTCTTTACCATAAGAAATCATAAAATAGTCTAATATCTTCATTTTTTCCACAGACATAGCTATTACCCTCGAAAACTAAAACTTTTGAAATAGGAAAAGAGCCTATAATCACATTCTTTACCATTTGCAATCATAAAATAGTCTAATATCTTCATTTTTCCAAGGACGTAGCTATTACCCCCGAAAACTAAAACTTTTTAAATAGAAAAAGAGTCTTTAATCACATTCTTTACCATATGCAATCATAAAATAGTCTAATATCTTCATTTTTTCCACAGGCATAGCTATTACCCTCGAAAACTAAAACTTATGAAATAGGAAAAGAGCCTTTAATCACATTCTTTACCATGTGCAATCATAAAATAGTCCTAATATCTTCATTTTTTCCACAGACGTATAGCTATTACCCCCGAAAACCAAAACTTTTAAAATGGGAAAAGAGCCTTTAATCACATTCTTTACCATGTGCAATCATAAAATTGTCTAATATCTTCATATTTTCCACAGACAAAGCTATTACCCTCGAAAACTAAATCTTTTGACATAGAAAAAGAGCCTTTAATCACATTCTTTACCATATGCAATCATAAAATAGTCTAATATCTTCATTTTTTCCACAGACGTAGCTATTACCCCCGAAAACCAAAACTTTTTGAAATAGGAAAAGAGCCTTTAATCACATTCTTTACCATATGCAATCATAAAATAGTCTAATATCTTTATTTTTTCCACAGACATAGCTATTACCCTCGAAAACTAAAACTTTTGAAATAGGAAAAGAGCCTTTAATCACGTTCTTTACCATGTGCAATCATAAAATAGTCTAATATCTTCATTTTTTCCAAGGACGTAGCTATTACCCTCGAAAACTAAAACTTTTGAAATAGGAAAAGAGCTTTTAATCACATTCTTTACCATTTGCAATCATAAAATAGTCTAATATCTTCATTTTTCCCACAGACGTAGCTATTACCCTCGAAAACTAAAACTTTCGAAATAGGAAAAGAGCCTTTAATCACATTCTTTACCATATGCAATTAAAAAATAGTCTAATATCTTCATTTTTTCCATGGACGTAGCTATTACCCCCGAAAACTTAAACTTTTGAAATAGGAAAAGAGCCTTTAATCACATTCTTTACCATGTGCAATCATAAAATAGTCTAATATATTCATTTTTTCCACGGACTTAGCTATTACCCCCGAAAACTAAAACTTTTGAAATAGGAAATGAGCCTTTAATCACATTCTTTACCATTTGCAATTATAAAATAGTCTAATATCTTCATTTTTTCCACAGACGTAGCTATTACCCCCAAAAACTAAAACTTTTGAAATAGGAAAAGAGCCTTTAATCACATTCTTTACCATATGCAATTAAAAAATAGTCTAATATCTTCATTTTTTCCACGGACGTAGCTATTACCCCCGAAAACTAAAACTTTTGAAATAGGAAAAGAGCCTTTAATCTCATTCTTTACCATGTGCAATCATAAAATAGTTTAATATCTTCATTTTTTTCCAAGGACGTAGCTATTACCCCCGAAAACTAAAACTTTTGAAATAGGAAAAGAGCCTTTAATCACATTCTTTACCATTTGCAATCATAAAATAGTCTAATATCTTCATTTTTTCCACGGAGGTAGCTATTACCCCCGAAAACTAAAACTTTTGAAATAGGAAAAGAGCCTTTAATGACATTCTTTACCATGTGCAGTCATAAAATAGTCTAATATCTTCATTTTTTCCACGAACGTAGCTATTACCCCCGAAAACTAAAACTTTTGAAATAGGAAAAGAGCCTTTAATCCCATTCTTTACCAATTGCAATCATAAAATAGTCTAATATCTTCATTTTTTCCACGGACGTAGCTAATACCCCCGAAAACTAAAACTTTTCAAATAGAAAAAGAGCCGTTAATCACATTCTTTACCATATGCAATTAAAAAATAGTCTAATATCTTCATTTTTTCCATGGACGTAGCTATTACCCCCGAAAACTAAAAGTTTTGAAATAGGAAAAGAGCCTTTAATCACATTCTTTACCATGCGCAATCATAAAATAGTCTAATATCTTCATTTTTTCCACGGACGTAGCTATTACCCCCGAAAACTAAAACTTTTGAGATAGGAAAAGAGCCTTTAATCACATTCTTTACCAAGCGCAATCATAAAATAGTCTAATATCTTCATTTTTTCCACGGACGTAGCTAATACCCCCGAAAACTAAAACTTTTCAAATAGAAAAAGAGCCGTTAATCACATTCTTTACCATATGCAATTAAAAAATAGTCTAATATCTTCATTTTTTCCATGGACGTAGCTATTACCCCCGAAAACTAAAACTTTTGAAATAGGAAAAGAGCCTTTAATCACATTCTTTACCATGTGCAATCATAAAATAGTCTAATATCTTCATTTTTTCCACGGACGTAGCTATTACCCCCGAAAACTAAAACTTTTGAAATAGGAAATGAGCCTTTAATCACATTCTTTACCATTTGCAATCATAAAATAGTCTAATATCTTAATTTTTTCCAAGGACGTAGCTATTACCCCAAAAAACTAAAACTTTTGAAATAGGAAAAGAGCCTTTAATCACATTCTTTACCATGTGCAATCATAAAATAGTCTAATATCTTCATTTTTTCCACAGACGTAGCTATTACTCCCAAAAACTAAAACTTTTGAAATAGGAAAAGAGCCTTTAATCACATTCTTTACCATATGCAATCATAAAGTAGTCTAATATCTTCATTTTTTCCACGGACGTAGCTATTACCCCCGAAAACTAAAACTTCTGAAATAGGAAAAGAGCCTTTAATCACATTCTTTACCATGTGCAATCATAAAATAGTCTAATATCTTCATTTTTTCCACGAACGTAGCTATTACCCCCGAAAACTAAAACTTTTGAAATAGGAAAAGAGCCTTTAATCACATTCTTTACCAATTGCAATCATAAAATAGTCTAATATCTTCATTTTTTCCACGGACGTAGCTATTACCCCCAAAAACTAAACTTTTCAAATAAAAAAAGAGCCGTTAATCACATTCTTTACCATATGCAATCATAAAATAGTCTAATATCTTCATTTTTTACACAGACATAGCTATTATCCTCGAAAACTAAAACTTTTGAAATAGAAAAAGAGCCTTTAATCACATTCTTTACCATGTGCAATCATTAAATAGTCTAATATCTTCATTTTTTCCACAGACATAGCTATTACCTTCGAAAACTAAAACTTTTGAAATATACAAAGAGCCTTTAATCACATTCTTTACCATGTGCAATCATAAAATAGTCTTATATCTTCATTTTTTTCACAGACATAGCTATTACCCTCGAAAACCAAAACTTTTGAAATAGGAAAAGAGCCTTTAATGGCATTCTTTACCATATGCAATCATAAAATAGTCTAATATCTTCATTTTTTCCACGGACGTAGCTATTACCCCCAAAAACTAAAACTTTTCAAATAAAAAAAGAGCCGTTAATCACATTCTTTACCATATGCAATCATAAAATAGTCTAATATCTTCATTTTTTACACAGACATAGCTATTACCCTCGAAAACTAAAACTTTTGAAATAGAAAAAGAGCCTTTAATCACATTCTTTACCATGTGCAATCATTAAATAGTCTAATATCTTCATTTTTTCCACAGACATAGCTATTACCTTCGAAAACTAAAACTTTTGAAATATACAAAGAGCCTTTAATCACATTCTTTACCATGTGCAATCATAAAATAGTCTTATATCTTCATTTTTTTCACAGACATAGCTATTACCCTCGAAAACCAAAACTTTTGAAATAGGAAAAGAGCCTTTAATGGCATTCTTTACCATATGCAATCATAAAATAGTCTAATATCTTCATTTTTTCCACAGACATAGCTATTACCCTCGAAAACTAAAACTTTTGAAATAGGAAAAGAGCCTTTAATCACATTCTTTACCATGTGCAATCATGAAATAGTCTAATATCTTCATTTTTTCCACGGACGTAGCTATTACCCTCGAAAACTAAAACTTTTGAAATAGGAAAAGAGCCTTTAATCACATTCTTTACCATATGCAATCATAAAATAGTCTAATATCTTCATTTTTTCCGTGGACGTAGCTATTACCCCCGAAAACTAAAACTTTTGAAACAGGAAAAGAGCCTTTGATCACATTCTTTACCATGTGCAATCATAAAATAGTCTAATATCTTCATTTTTTCCACGAACTTAGCTATTAGCCCCGAAAATTAAAACTTTTGAAATAGGAAAAGAGCCTTTAATCACATTCTTTACCATTTGCAATCATAAAATAGTCTAATATCTTCATTTTTTCCACGGACGTAGCTATTACCCCCGAAAACTAAAACTTTTGAAATAGGAAAAGAGCCTTTAATCACATTCTTTACCATGTGCAATCATAAAATAGTCTAATATCTTAATTTTTTCCACAGACATAGCTATTACCCTGGAAACTAAAACTTTTGAAATAGGAAAAGAGCCTTTAATCACATTCTTTACCATTTGCAATCATAAAATAGTCTAATAGCTTCATTTTTTCCACGGACGTAGCTATTACCCCCGAAAACTAAAACTTTTGATATAGGAAAAGAGCCTTTAATCACATTCTTTACCATATGCAATCATAAAATAGTCTAATATCTTCATTTTTTTACACAGACATAGCTATTACCCTCGAAAACTAAAACTTTTGAAATAGAAAAAGAGCCTTTAATCACATTCTTTACCATTTGCAATCATAAAATAGTCCAATATCTTCATTTTTTCCACAGACATAGCTATTACCCTCGAAAACTAAATCTTTTGAAATAGGAAAAGAGCCTTTAATCACATTCTTTACCATGTGCAATCATAAAATAGTCTAATATCTTCATTTTTTCCACGTACGTAGCTATTACCCCCGAAAACTAAAACTTTTGAAATAGGAAAAGAGCCTTTAATCACATTCTTTACCATTTGCAATCATAAAATAGTCTAATATCTTCATTTTTTCCACAGACATAGCTATTACCCTCGAAAACTAAAACTTTTGAAATAGGAAAAGAGCCTTTAATCACATTCTTTACCATGTGCAATCATGAAATAGTCTAATATCTTCATTTTTTCCACGGACGTAGCTATTACCCTCGAAAACTAAAACTTTTGAAATAGGAAAAGAGCCTTTAATCACATTCTTTACCATATGCAATCATAAAATAGTCTAATATCTTCATTTTTTCCACGGACGTAGCTATTACCCCCGAAAACTAAAACTTTTGAAACAGGAAAAGAGCGTTTGATCACATTCTCTACCATGTGCAATCATAAAATAGTCTAATATCTTCATTTTTTTCCACGAACTTAGCTATTAGCCCCGAAAATTAAAACTTTTGAAATAGGAAAAGAGCCTTTAATCACATTCTTTACCATTTGCAATCATAAAATAGTCTAATATCTTCATTTTTTCCACAGACGTAGCTATTACCCCCGAAAACTAAAACTTTTGAAATAGGAAAAGAGCCTTTAATCACATTCTTTACCATTTGCAATGATAAAATAGTCTAATATCTTCGTTTTTTCCACAGACATAGCTATTACCCTCGAAAACTAAAACTTTTGAAATATACAAAGAGCCTTTAATCACATTCTTTACCATGTGCAATCATAAAATAGTCTTATATCTTCATTTTTTTTCACAGACATAGCTATTACCCTCGAAAACCAAAACTTTTGAAATAGGAAAAGAGCCTTTAATGGCATTCTTTACCATATGCAATCATAAAATAGTCTAATATCTTCAT
>NW_027062675.1:87453-169216 GCF_032884065.1 Artemia franciscana
TAATCACATTCTTTACCATGTGCAATCATAAAATAGTCTAATATCTTCATTTTTTCCACAGAAGTAGCTATTACCCCAGAAAACAAAAACTTTTGAAATAGGAAAAGAGCCTTTAATGGCATTCTTTACCATATGCAATCATAAAATAGTCTAATATCTTCATTTTTTCCACAGACATAGCTATTACCCTCGAAAACTAAAACTTTTGAAATAGGAAAAGAGCCTTTAATCACATTCTTTACCATACGCAATCATAAAATAGTCTAATATCTTCATTTTTTCCACGGACGTAGCTATTACCCCCGAAAACTAAAACTTTTGAAACAGGAAAAGAGCCTTTGATCACATTCTTTACCATGTGCAATCATAAAATAGTCTAATATCTTCATTTTTTCTACGAACTCAGCTATTAGCCCCGAAAATTAAAGCTTTTGAAATAGGAAAAGAGCCTCTAATCACATTCTTTACCATTTGCAATCATAAAATAGTCTAATATGTTCATTTTTTCCACGGACGTAGCTATTACCCCCGAAAACTAAAACTTTTGAAATAGAAAAAGAGCCTTTAATCACATTCTTTACCATGTGTAATCATAAAATAGTCTAATATCTTCTTTTTTTCCACAGACATAGCTATTACCCTCGAAAACTAAAACTTTTGAAATAGGAAAAGAGCCTTTAATCACATTCTTTACCATTTGCAATCATAAAATAGTCTAATATCTTCATTTTTTCCACGGACGTAGCTATTACCCCCGAAAACTAAAACTTTTGAAATAGGAAAAGAGCCTTTAATCACATTCTTTACCATATGCAATCATAAAATAGTCTAATATCTTCATTTTTTACACAGACATAGCTATTACCCTCGAAAACTAAAACTTTTGAAATAGAAAAAGAGCCTTTAATCACATTCTTTACCATGTGCAATCATAAAATAGTCTAATATCTTCATTTTTTCCACAGACGTAGCTATTACCCCCGAAAACTAAAACTTTTGAAATAGGAAAAGTGCCTTTAATCACATTCTTTACCATGTGCAATCATAAAAATAGTCTAATATCTTCATTTTTTCCACGAACGTAGCTATTACCCCCGAAAACTAAAACTTTTGAAATAGGAAAAGAGCCTTTAATCACATTCTTTACCAATTGCAATCATAAAATAGTCTAATATCTTCATTTTTTCCACGGACGTAGCTATTACCCCCGAAAACTAAAACTTTTCAAATAGAAAAAGAGCCTTTAATCACATTCTTTACCATATGCAATCATAAAATAGTCTAATATCTTCATTTTTTCCACAGACGTAGCTATTACCCTCGAAAACTAAAACTTTTGAAATGGGAAAAGAGCCTTTAATCACATTCTTTACCATGCGCAATCATAAAATAGTCTAATATCTTCATTTTTTCCACGGACGTAGCTATTACCCCCGAAAACTAAAACTTTTGAAACAGGAAAAGAGCGTTTGATCACATTCTTTACCATGTGCAATCATAAAATAGTCTAATATCTTCATTTTTTCCACAGACGTAGCTATTACCCCCGAAAACTAAAACTTTTGAAATAGGAAAAGAGCCTTTAATCACATTCTTTACCATTTGCAATCATAAAATAGTCTAATATCTTCGTTTTTTCCACAGACGTAGCTATTACCCTCGAAAACTAAAACTTTTGAAATAGGAAAAGAGCCTTTAATCACATTCTTTACCATGTGCAATCATAAAATAGTCTAATATCTTCATTTTTTCCACAACCGTAGCTATTACCCCCGAAAACTAAAACTTTTGAAATAGGAAAAGAGCCTTTAATCACATTCTTTACCATGTGCAATCATAAAATAGTCTAATATCTTCATTTTTTCCACAGACGTAGCTATTACCCTCGAAAACTAAATCTTTTGAAATAGGAAAAGAGCCTTTAATCACATTCTTTACCATGTGCAATCATAAAATAGTCTAATATCTTCATTTTTTCCACAGACAAAGCTATTACCCTCGAAAACTAAAACTTTTGAAATAGGAAAAGAGCCTTTAATCACATTCTTTACCATGTGCAATCATAATATAGTCTAATATCTTCATTTTTTCCACAGACGTAGCTATTACCCCCGAAAACTAAAACTTTTGAAATAGGAAAAGAGCCTTTAATCACATTCTTTACCATTTGCAATCATAAAATAGTCTAATATCTTCATTTTTTCCACAGACATAGCTATTACCCTCGAAAACTAAAACTTTTGAAATAGGAAAAGAGCCTTTAATCACATTCTTTACCATGTGCAATCATAAAATAGTCTAATATCTTCATTTTTTCAACAGAAGTAGCTATTACCCCAGAAAACCAAAACTTTTGAAATAGGAAAAGAGCCTTTAATGGCATTCTTTACCATATGCAATCATAAAATAGTCTAATATCTTCATTTTTTCCACAGACATAGCTATTACCCTCGAAAACTAAAACTTTTGAAATAGGAAAAGAGCCTTTAATCACATTCTTTACCATGTGCAATCATGAAATAGTCTAATATCTTCATTTTTTCCACGGACGTAGCTATTACCCTCGAAAACTAAAACTTTTGAAACAGGAAAAGAGCCTTTGATCACATTCTTTACCATGTGCAATCATAAAATAGTCTAATATCTTCATTTTTTCTACGAACTCAGCTATTAGCCCCGAAAATTAAAGCTTTTGAAATAGGAAAAGAGCCTTTAATCACATTCTTTACCATTTGCAATCATAAAATAGTCTAATATGTTCATTTTTTCCACGGACGTAGCTATTACCCCCGAAAACTAAAACTTTTGAAATAGAAAAAGAGCCTTTAATCACATTCTTTACCATGTGCAATCATAAAATAGTCTAATATCTTCATTTTTTCCACAGACATAGCTATTACCATGGAAAACTAAAACTTTTGAAATAGGAAACGAGCCTTTAATCACATTCTTTACCATTTGCAATCATAAAATAGTCTAATATCTTCATTTTTTCCACGGACGTAGCTATTACCCCCAAAAACTAAAACTTTTGAAATAGGGAAAGAGCCTTTAATCACATTCTTTACCATATGCAATCATAAAATAGTCTAATATCTTCATTTTTTACACAGACATAGCTATTACCCTCGAAAACTAAAACTTTTGAAATAGAAAAAGAGCCTTTAATCACATTCTTTACCATGTGCAATCATAAAATAGTCTAATATCTTCATTTTTTCCACAGACAAAGCTATTACCCTTGAAAACTAAAACTTTTGAAATAGGAAAAGAGCCTTTAATCACATTCTTTACCATGTGCAATCATAAAATAGTCTAATATCTTCATTTTTTCCACAGACGTAGCTATTACCCCCGAAAACTAAAACTTTTGAAATAGGAAAAGTGCCTTTAATCACATTCTTTACCATGTGCAATCATAAAAATAGTCTAATATCTTCATTTTTTCCACGAACGTAGCTATTACCCCCGAAAACTAAAACTTTTGAAATAGGAAAAGAGCCTTTAATCACATTCTTTACCAATTGCAATCATAAAATAGTCTAATATCTTCATTTTTTCCACGGACGTAGCTATTACCCCCGAAAACTAAAACTTTTCAAATAGAAAAAGAGCCTTTAATCACATTCTTTACCATATGCAATCATAAAATAGTCTAATATCTTCATTTTTTCCACAGACGTAGCTATTACCCTCGAAAACTAAATCTTTTGAAATAGGAAAAGAGCCTTTAATCACATTCTTTACCATGTGAAATCATAAAATAGTCTAATATCTTCATTTTTTCCACGGACGTAGCTATTACCCCCGAAAACTAAAACTTTTGAAACAGGAAAAGAGCGTTTGATCACATTCTTTACCATGTGCAATCATAAAATAGTCTAATATCTTCATTTTTTCCACGGACGTAGCTATTACCCTCGAAAACTAAAACTTTTGAAATAGGAAAAGAGCCTTTAATCACATTCTTTACCATTTGCAATCATAAAATAGTCTAATATCTTCATTTTTTCCACAGACGTAGCTATTACCCCCGAAAACTAAAACTTTTGAAATAGGAAAAGAGCCTTTAATCACATTCTTTACCATTTGCAATCATAAAATAGTCTAATATCTTCGTTTTTTCCACAGACATAGCTATTACCCTCGAAAACTAAAACTTTTGAAATAGGAAAAGAGCCTTTAATCACATTCTTTACCATGTGCAATCATAAAATAGTCTAATATCTTCATTTTTTCCACAACCGTAGCTATTACCTCCGAAAACTAAAACTTTTGAAATAGGAAAAGAGCCTTTAATCACATTCTTTACCATTTGCAATCATAAAATAGTCTAATATCTTCGTTTTTTCCACAGACATAGCTATTACCCTCGAAACCTAAAACTTTTGAAATAGGAAAAGAGCCTTTAATCACATTCTTTACCATGTGCAATCATAAAATAGTCTAATATCTTCATTTTTTCCACAGACGTAGCTATTACCCTCGAAAACTAAATCTTTTGAAATAGGAAAAGAGCCTTTAATCACATTCTTTACCATGTGCAATCATAAAATAGTCTAATATCTTCATTTTTTCCACAGACAAAGCTATTACCCTCGAAAACTAAAACTTTTGAAATAGGAAAAGAACCTTTAATCACATTCTTTACCATGTGCAATCATAAAATAGTCTAATATCTTCATTTTTTCCACAGACGTAGCTATTACCCCCGAAAACTAAAACTTTTGAAATAGGAAAAGAGCCTTTAATCACATTCTTTACCATTTGCAATCATAAAATAGTCTAATATCTTCATTTTTTCCACAGACATAGCTATTACCCTCGAAAACTAAAACTTTTGAAATAGGAAAAGAGCCTTTAATCACATTCTTTACCATGTGCAATCATAAAATAGTCTAATATCTTCATTTTTTCCACAGAAGTAGCTATTACCCCAGAAAACCAAAACTTTTGAAATAGGAAAAGAGCCTTTAATGGCATTCTTTACCATATGCAATCATAAAATAGTCTAATATCTTCATTTTTTCCACAGACATAGCTATTACCCTCGAAAACTAAAACTTTTGAAATAGGAAAAGAGCCTTTAATCACATTCTTTACCATGTGCAATCATGAAATAGTCTAATATCTTCATTTTTTCCACGGACGTAGCTATTACCCTCGAAAACTAAAACTTTTGAAATAGGAAAAGAGCCTTTAATCACATTCTTTACCATATGCAATCATAAAATAGTCTAATATCTTCATTTTTTCCACGGACGTAGCTATTACCCCCGAAAACTAAAACTTTTGAAACAGGAAAAGAGCCTTTGATCACATTCTTTACCATGTGCAATCATAAAATAGTCTAATATCTTCATTTTTTCCACGAACTCAGCTATTAGCCCCGAAAATTAAAGCTTTTGAAATAGGAAAAGAGCCTTTAATCACATTCTTTACCATTTGCAATCATAAAATAGTCTAATATGTTCATTTTTTCCACGGACGTAGCTATTACCCCCGAAAACTAAAACTTTTGAAATAGGAAAAGAGCCTTTAATCACATTCTTTACCATGTGCAATCATAAAATAGTCTAATATCTTCATTTTTTTCACAGACATAGCTATTACCCTGGAAAACTAAAACTTTTGAAATAGGAAAAGAGCCTTTAATCACATTCTTTACCATATGCAATCATAAAATAGTCTAATATCTTCATTTTTTACACAGACATAGCTATTACCCTCGAAAACTAAAACTTTTGAAATAGAAAAAGAGCCTTTAATCACATTCTTTACCATGTGCAATCATAAAATAGTCTAATATCTTCATTTTTTCCACAGACAAAGCTATTACCCTCGAAAACTAAAACTTTTGAAATAGGAAAAGAGCCTTTAATCACATTCTTTACCATGTGCAATCATAAAATAGTCTAATATCTTCATTTTTTCCACAGACGTAGCTATTACCCCCGAAAAATAAAACTTTTGAAACAGGAAAAGTGCCTTTAATAACATTCTTTACCATGTGCAATCATAAAAATAGTCTAATATCTTCATTTTTTCCACGAACGTAGCTATTACCCCCGAAAACTAAAACTTTTGAAATAGGAAAAGAGCCTTTAATCACATTCTTTACCAATTGCAATCATAAAATAGTCTAATATCTTCATTTTTTCCACGGACGTAGCTATTACCCCCGAAAACTAAAACTTTTCAAATAGAAAAAGAGCCTTTAATCACATTCTTTACCATATGCAATCATAAAATAGTCTAATATCTTCATTTTTTCCACAGACGTAGCAATTACCCCCGAAAACTAAAACTTTTGAAATAGGAAAAGAGCCTTTAATCACAATCTTTACCATTTGCAATCATAAAATAGTCTAATATCTTCATTTTTTCCACAGACATAGCTATTACCTTCGAAAACTAAAACTTTTGAAATATACAAAGAGCCTTTAATCACATTCTTTACCATGTGCAATCATAAAATAGTCTTATATCTTCAATTTTTCCAGGGACGTAGCTATTACCCTCGAAAACTAAAACTTTTGAAATAGGAAAAGAGCCTTTAATCACATTCTTTACCATTTGCAATCATAAAATAGTCTAATATCTTCATTTTTTCCACAGACGTAGCTATTACCCTCGAAAACTAAATCTTTTGAAATAGGAAAAGAGCCTTTAATCACATTCTTTACCATGTGCAATCATAAAATAGTCTAATATCTTCATTTTTTCCACAGACAAAGCTATTACCCCCGAAAACTAAAACTTTTGAAATAGGAAAAGAGCCTTTAATCACATTCTTTACCATTTGCAATCATAAAATAGTCTAATATCTTCATTTTTTCCACAGACATAGCTATTACCCTCGAAAACTAAAACTTTTGAAATAGGAAAAGAGCCTTTAATCACATTCTTTACCATGTGCAATCATAAAATAGTCTAATATCTTCATTTTTTCCACAGAAGTAGCTATTACCC
Organism: Artemia franciscana; assembly: GCF_032884065.1. Taxonomy (NCBI): domain Eukaryota; kingdom Metazoa; phylum Arthropoda; class Branchiopoda; order Anostraca; family Artemiidae; genus Artemia; species Artemia franciscana. The sequence continues at coordinate 94,426 of NW_027062675.1, forward strand.
CAGAAAACCAAAACTTTTGAAATAGGAAAAGAGCCTTTAATCACATTCTTTACCATATGCAATCATAAAATAGTCTAATATCTTCATTTTTTCCACAGACATAGCTATTACCCTCGAAAACTAAAAATTTTGAAATAGGAAAAGAGCCTTTAATCACATTCTTTACCATGTGCAATCATGAAATAGTCTAATATCTTCATTTTTTCCACGGACGTAGCTATTACCCTCGAAAACTAAAACTTTTGAAATAGGAAAAGAGCCTTTAATCACATTCTTTACCATATGCAATCATAAAATAGTCTAATATCTTCATTTTTTCCACGGACGTAGCTATTACCCCCGAAAACTAAAACTTTTGAAACAGGAAAAGAGCCTTTGATCACATTCTTTACCATGTGCAATCATAAAATAGTCTAATATCTTCATTTTTTCCACGAACTTAGCTATTAGCCCCGAAAATTAAAACTTTTGAAATAGGAAAAGAGCCTTTAATCACATTCTTTACCATTTGCAATCATAAAATAGTCTAATATCTTAATTTTTTCCACGGACGTAGCTATTACCCCCGAAAACTAAAACTTTTGAAATAGGAAAAGAGCCTTTAATCACATTCTTTACCATGTGCAATCATAAAATAGTCTAATATCTCCATTTTTTCCACAGACATAGCTATTACCCTGGAAAACTAAAACTTTTGAAATAGGAAAAGAGCCTTTAATCACATTCTTTACCATTTGCAATCATAAAATAGTCTAATATCTTCATTTTTTCCACAGACGTAGCTATTACCCCCGAAAACTAAAACTTTTGAAATAGGAAAAGAGCCTTTAATCACAATCTTTACCATTTGCAATCATAAAATAGTCTAATATCTTCATTTTTTCCACAGACATAGCTATTACCTTCGAAAACTAAAACTTTTGAAATATACAAAGAGCCTTTAATCACATTCTTTACCATGTGCAATCATAAAATAGTCTTATATCTTCAATTTTTCCAGGGACGTAGCTATTACCCTCGAAAACTAAAACTTTTGAAATAGGAAAAGAGCCTTTAATCACATTCTTTACCATTTGCAATCATAAAATAGTCTAATATCTTCATTTTTTCCACAGACGTAGCTATTACCCTCGAAAACTAAATCTTTTGAAATAGGAAAAGAGCCTTTAATCACATTCTTTACCATGTGCAATCATAAAATAGTCTAATATCTTCATTTTTTCCACAGACAAAGCTATTACCCCCGAAAACTAAAACTTTTGAAATAGGAAAAGAGCCTTTAATCACATTCTTTACCATTTGCAATCATAAAATAGTCTAATATCTTCATTTTTTCCACAGACATAGCTATTACCCTCGAAAACTAAAACTTTTGAAATAGGAAAAGAGCCTTTAATCACATTCTTTACCATGTGCAATCATAAAATAGTCTAATATCTTCATTTTTTCCACAGAAGTAGCTATTACCCCAGAAAACCAAAACTTTTGAAATAGGAAAAGAGCCTTTAATCACATTCTTTACCATATGCAATCATAAAATAGTCTAATATCTTCATTTTTTCCACAGACATAGCTATTACCCTCGAAAACTAAAAATTTTGAAATAGGAAAAGAGCCTTTAATCACATTCTTTACCATGTGCAATCATGAAATAGTCTAATATCTTCATTTTTTCCACGGACGTAGCTATTACCCTCGAAAACTAAAACTTTTGAAATAGGAAAAGAGCCTTTAATCACATTCTTTACCATATGCAATCATAAAATAGTCTAATATCTTCATTTTTTCCACGGACGTAGCTATTACCCCCGAAAACTAAAACTTTTGAAACAGGAAAAGAGCCTTTGACCACATTCTTTACCATGTGCAATCATAAAATAGTATAATATCTTCATTTTTTCCACGAACTTAGCTATTAGCCCCGAAAATTAAAACTTTTGAAATAGGAAAAGAGCCTTTAATCACATTCTTTACCATTTGCAATCATAAAATAGTCTAATATCTTCATTTTTTCCACGGACGTAGCTATTACCCCCGAAAACTAAAACTTTTGAAATAGGAAAAGAGCCTTTAATCACATTCTTTACCATGTGCAATCATAAAATAGTCTAATATCTTCATTTTTTCCACAGACATAGCTATTACCCTGGAAAACTAAAACTTTTGAAATAGGAAAAGAGCCTTTAATCACATTCTTTACCATTTGCAATCATAAAATAGTCTAATATCTTCATTTTTTCCACGGACGTAGCTATTACCCCCGAAAACTAAAACTTTTGAAATAGGAAAAGAGCCTTTAATCACATTCTTTACCATATGCAATCATAAAATAGTCTAATATCTTCATTTTTTCCACAGACATAGCTATTACCCTGGAAAACTAAAACTTTTGAAATAGGAAAAGAGCCTTTAATCACATTCTTTACCATTTGCAATCATAAAATAGTCTAATATCTTCATTTTTTCCACGGACGTAGCTATTACCCCCGAAAACTAAAACTTTTGAAATAGGAAAAGAGCCTTTAATCACATTCTTTACCATATGCAATCATAAAATAGTCTAATATCTTCATTTTTTACACAGACATAGCTATTACCCTCGAAAACTAAAACTTTTGAAATAGAAAAAGAGCCTTTAATCACATTCTTTACCATGTACAATCATAAAATAGTCTAATATCTTCATTTTTTCCACAGACAAAGCTATTACCCTCGAAAACTAAAACTTTTGAAATAGGAAAAGAGCCTTTAATCACATTCTTTACCATTTGCAATCATAAAATAGTCTAATATCTTCATTTTTTCCAAAGACGTAGCTATTACCCCCGAAAACTAAAACTTTTGAAATAGGAAAAGAGCCTTTAATCACATTCTTTACCATTTGCAATCATAAAATAGTCTAATATCTTCATTTTTTCCACAGACATAGCTATTACCCTCGAAAACTAAAACTTTTGAAATAGGAAAAGAGCCTTTAATCACATTCTTTACCATGTGCAATCATAAAATAGTCTAATATCTTCATTTTTTCCACGGACGTAGCTATTACCCTCGAAAACTAAAACTTTTGAAATAGGAAAAGAGCCTTTAATCACATTCTTTACCATTTGCAATCATAAAATAGTCTAATATCTTCATTTTTTCCACAGACGTAGCTATTACCCTCGAAAACTAAAACTTTTGAAATAGGAAAAGAGCCTTTAATCACATTCTTTACCATGTGCAATCATAAAATAGTCTAATATCTTCATTTTTCCACCTCCTGTCACAGTCTAAAAAATTTATTTGTTGGAATTAGATATGTATTATTATAAAATAATTCATGCTATGAAAATTGTGGCTTCCGCTGTGGTTCCTGTTATTAGAGTGCACAGAAATACGCAAAAAAGGAATGGTCTGTTATACCATGGTTGGGTGAACCAAAACAGAAACATCGGCTAAGGTACCACATTTGGGGATCATCGTGACCGACCAGGAAATGGTCTCCTTTCCCAGATAGTTAAATAAATAAAAAAAATATATAAAGTTATTGGCAATACATAGCTGGGGGTAATGTCTATTTTAGTCGGAAGTAATGTCTATATTAGTCAGGGGTAATGAATATATTAGTGTATAGCGATATGGTATACCAATATTGTTATTTAAGAATTTTCTTTCCATTTTGATGCCGATAATTGTTCTTCTTTGTAATAAGGTGTTAACGTCAGGACCATTGCCAAGCGCTTGGAAGACATCATTGTTTATACCACTTTTTAAGAGATGAAGCCCGAAGGCTCATGAAAATTATTGTTTAATAGCGCTTGCCCCTGCTTTAAGTAGGGTCTTGGAGAAAATATTAGATACCAGGCTTTCCAATTGGTTAGATAAATATTATTTAATACATGAGGAACAAGGAGGTTTCAGGACAGGGTATGGGACGACAGATAGTGGGTTTATTTTTAAGGCATTAATAGATAAATATGGAAAGGGTAAAACTTGTCTTTATGTTGGATTTCTGGATCTCCATAAGGCTTTTGATAGTGTCGACAGAGAGTTATTGAATGATGCCACGCTAAATATTGGCCTTCCCCATTCATTTGTTAGATTGATAGTGAGCATGTATACTTGAGTGAGTGGAATCATACGAGTTGGTAAAAGGTTTTCGAAGCCTTTTGATATTAAGCGGGGAGTAAAACAGGGCAGTACCCTTTCACCTAAGTTGTTTAATATTTTTATTAATGATGTTGCTAACTTTCTAGAGAATAGATGGGCTCCAAAAGTTAGCCTAGGGACTCAAAAACTATCTCTCTTATTATTTGCAGATGATATTGCTTTGGTGGCTAATAAACCGCAAGATCTACAGACACTTTTGAATCTCATAGAAGAATATTTGCAGATAAAAAAAAATTAAGGCTGAATACTGAAAAGAGTGAAGTTGTTATTTTTAAAAAAAGGAGTGTTGGGGGCGATGAAAAATATACATTTAAATTTAATAATAAGGAACTATTTATAAGTAAAAGAATAAAATATTTAGGCTTTATCTTATCGGAAAATGGTAGCCTAAGGAGTCATGTTGATGAAATAATTAAGAGAGGTAGGGTGGCCATGTCAGCAATATTTAGAAGCCCGACGATAATGGGGATTAAAAACCTAAAAATGCATAAAAGAATATTTAACACAAAAATTTTACCCGTGATAGAATATGGAGCAGAGATATGGGGTGGAGAAACGGTGCAGCAACTGGAGTCCCTTCAGCTCCAGTACTAGAAAAGAGTGTTTTTTCTACATCAGACAACTCATTCACAGATTCTGAAAGGTGATATGGGCTTGTTTTCTTTAAAGCTACGTAGGTATATTTTAATGCTTTGATTGTGGTTGAAGTTAACTAAGAGTAATGAAGATAGACTAGTAAGAGCGGCATATGAACAGATGTTAAAATGTGGTTTAAAAACCTCATGGCCATCCCAAATTAAATCATTACTAGAAAAAGTAGGAATGCCTTATTTATGGAATAATGGTCTTTGCTCTAGTGATGTACCAACAAATTTAGAAAGCCAGGTACGATTTATATTAGAGAGTCAGGAAATTCAGCATTGGCAAGGGCTGGTTTTAGATTCTATAACCCTACAACATTATAATCAGGCAAAACCTAGTTTTGGAGAGGAAGTTTGTTTTAAATTTAATTTACCGGCTATGATTCTACGTCGTTGGATTCAGCTTAGGGTGAATTGTCTTCCAATCCAGAACAGGCAAAAGACTATCGACAAAAATAAAATGATAGTTGGTCCTGATAGGCGGTATGTTTGGCCCCTTTGTAATGATGATGATGAAGACTTGGATCATTTTCTCTGGAAGTGCCCGGTGCTCTTGGATTTACGGGAAATTTATTTGCATGGGATTAATTTGATGCTTCCGGGTATTCTGCAAAATTGTAACCCAACCACAATATTTCGAGTGGGAGTGTATATAGATAAATCCTTAATAAGAGGAAAAAGTTTTATATGACTCATTTCTTTTCTTGTTAGATTAGGCAATTTTCGCGTTGAATTCTGTTTTTTGTGCGTGTTTGTAATTCGTACTGTTGTTAATTTCTTTGCTTGTTTGTTATTTATTTATATTTTTGTGTGTATATGGCCCACGGGTTTTTGAAATACACTTATCTATGTATCTGTAGACAACACATTGATGTTGCACAAGCGCAATTTTAAACGAAGTGAGTAATTTTCACTTCTCCGAATTGGTGTTGGTCTTTTGAAGGCTCCTGATGCTTGTACAATCCTTCTCTTGATTTCAAATGTTATATCGCCTGTATCTTCTATTCAGTTACTTAATTATTTAAATTGTTGGACCTGCTCAAGAGTTTTATCGGAGCATTGAAAAGCTAAGGAAGAGCCAGATGTGGACATACATCATTGATTTGTTGACGTTGATCGACAATCCGACATCTCGGTTTTATTCTGAGATTTCATCAAATAGCAACTGTAATCAATCTTTGGTGTCTTCTAGCAGTACTATAACATCTGAAAAGTCAAGATCTGCGAGTTGCTTGCTGTTGACGTTTACTCCATAGCCCGTAGACTGTCTGAGTAGGTAGTCCATAACTATTGTAAATAAAATTGGTGATAATACACATCATTTCTTGACACAAGTCATGATTTTGAAGTATCTTTAACTCTGTTTTCTGTTCGAACAAAGCATTCTGTTTCAATTTATAGGGCGATAATAAGATCTACTATCTTGGGAGTATTCAATAGTACTTGAGGATTTTCCATAAGATTTCTCGGTCAACCGAGTCAAAGGCCTTATCTAAGTCAATGAAAAGAAGATACAGCTATTTATTCCATTCCTTTGAGTCGTCAACCATCATTCTCAGCGTAAAAATCAGATCTGCACATGATCTTCCAGGTCGGAAGCCATATTGTTCATCACGAAGACGTTGGTCCAGTTTCTTCTGTAGGCGTTGTAGTATGATAATTGACACAAGTTTACTAGGTTTCGACACTATGTTAGTACCTCTCCAGTTGCCACAAACAAGTGCATCGCCTTTTCTGAAGAGCTTAATAATGATTCCTTTCATCCAGTCACTGGGCACTTTCTGGTCGCTCCGTATCAGAGTTAGTAACTTAGCCCAAACTGTCATGCAGTCGCGGACTGAAGTTTTCAGCCACTCAGATGTAATGCCATCTATTCCTGGGATTCTTCCGTTTTTCAGCCTTCTAACGACGGCTATAATTTCTTCTGGAGACGGTGGCTCTTCTTTTACATGAAGAATCATAAATGGAGTGTCAGGAATTATATCTCGGTCTTTTATTTTCTGTCTATTTAGTAGGTTCTCAAAGTGGGTTGCCCACCTCTCGTCAATTTTCAAAGGGTCTGTCAAAAGTACTCCATTCTCATCCTTTATTACATAAGTCCTGTTAGGCTTGACTCCAATCATCTCATTTTATAATCTATAAACTGTTTTCAAATCTCCCTTCGTTGCTGCCTCTTTCGCCAAAGCTTCTTTGTGTTCAATAAATTACCTCTTGTCGGTCCAGGCACTTTTCTTTACTTGTTTGTCTACTTCCCTATATGAGTCTTGCAGAAAAATTAAATCATATTCGTCTGAGGCCGGCAGAATGGAAAGTTTGGCTGATTGACTTGCATCAATTAGATTCCAGGTTCGTTCGGAAATCCATCTTTCTTTCATTTTCTTCTTATAGCCTAATTTCTTCTATGCAACTTCTCTGTACCTGGTTTTCAGTTTCTCCCATATAGTTCGACATCAGCCCTTGGTTCTAATTCCGATTGATGGGCTTCAAATCGATTTGAAAGATCTAACTGGACCATTCCTGTTGATTTCTTGTCGTTCAGTTTCTCAAAATTGAAGGGTTTGTGTGTTGTCGGTTTGTTGTTTTTTTGTGTCGCTTTTAACTTTAGATGGATCTTGGCAACCATGAGGCTATCGTAAAAACGTCTATAATTCTATGAACAAAACTATGTAAACCTAAGAAGAAAACATATCGACTGAGAAGATTCAACAACCATACATTATGAAGGACACCAACAAAACTACCAACACAAACAGATCACCTGCAACAGACTATATGGAAACCCAACATTGGCAATATCACGAACATTTTTGAAGATTGAAAAAGAGCCACATAATTCTCAACTTTATGACTTATGAATCGACGTATGAAGTAAGGTCTAGACAGCTATCTAAGTCAAACGACTCTTAAAACAATTTTAAAAATTTTACAAACTTTAACGACTTGTGAAGATTTTTAACAGTAAAGTTATTTCGAGTTGAAAAACGAATATTTATTTACAAGAACAGTAATAAACCAGTTCAGTTAGTGAAATTGGCAGAGACATGAAAATTATGGCATACGTGCAAAAGAAAAAACATAACAATCCTAGTGGTTAATAATAAAAGAATGTGCCAACATTGATTCGTAAAAATTAACCTAGTGAAAATTTCTGACAACTTTGCCAGTAGTGATTTTATTATGATGTAATTTTAATCCAATTGTAACAGTTTAATGTTTTCGAATACCTTGGATCAATTGGGAATCACACATAAAGTAAAATGTATTACAATTCAATAGAAAAACAATTGAAACTAGGTCATCCCAATGTAAACCCATATTTTTGTTCAAGTTCTTTATATTAATGTGAGGTGTAGAAATATAATTTTAAAAATTCTAGAGGTAGGAACAAAATCATAATAATAAAAAAAACTGACAAGGTAATACTTTAGATGTAGCTAAATAATTTTGTGGTGAAGGAATTGTAAAAACAACGTTTAATAAACATTGAAGAATTTTAAGGTAACATAAAATTTAAAGGAAATTAGTCTGAATGATGAGGGCATCATTCACTAACTGAACTGATGCATTTTAGTTCTTGTAAATTAATATTCGTTTTTCACCTCGAAATAATTTTACTGTTTAAAATCTTAACAAGTCGTAAAAGTTTGTAGCTTTTTTAAACATTTGCTAAATTTGTTTTAGAGTCGTTTGACTTAGATAGCTGTCAAGACCTTGCTTGGTACGTCAATTTATAAGTCATAAAATTGGTACTTATGTCGTTCTTTTTCTAATCTTCATAAGTGTTCGTGATATTGCCAATGTTTCTATATAATCTGTTTGAGGTGATCTGTTTGTGTTGGTAGTTTTTTTTTGGTGTCCTTCATAACGTGTGGTTGTTGAATCTTCTCAGTCAATATGTTTTCTTCTTAGGTTTACATAGTTTTGTTGATAGAATTATAGAAGAATGTAGGATAGGATCATGGCAAAGCTTCATGGTTGCCAAGATTCATCTAAAGTAAAAAGCGACACAGAAAAACAATAAACCGACAACACACAAACCCTTCAACGTTGAGAAACTGTATGAAAAGGAAACAAAAGGAATGTTCCAGTTATAACTTTCAAATAGATTTAAAGCCCAGCAATCGGAATTAGAACCAAGGGCTGATGTCGAACTTATATGGGAGAAACTGAAAACCACGTACAGAGAAGTCGCAGAGGAGAAATTAAGCTATAAGACGAAAAAGAAAGAAAGATAGATTTCTGAACGAAACTAGAAACTAATTGATGCAAGAAAATCAGCCAAACTTATCATTCTGTCGGCCTCAGACGCATCTGAATTATTTGTTCTGCAAGACTCACATAGAAAAATAGACTAACAAGTAAAGAAGAGTGCCCGGAACGACAAGAGGCAGTTTATTGAACACAAAGCAGTTTTGGCGGAAGAGGCAGCTAAGAAGGGAGATTCGAAAACAGTCTATAGATTAACCAATGAAATAATTGGAGTCAAACCTAACAGGACTAATCTAGAAAAGGATGAGAATGGAGTCCTTTTGACAGACCCTTTGAAGATTGACGAGAGGTGGGCAACCCACTTTGAGAACCGACTAAATAGACCGAAAATAAAAGACCGAGATATAATTCCTGAACCTTCATTTATGATTCTTGATGTAAATGAAGAGCCACCGTCTCCAGAAGAAATAATAGCCCCCGTCAGAAAGCTGAAAAACGGGAGAATGCCAGGAGTAGATGGCATTACATCTGAGATGCTGAAAACTTCAGTCTGCGACTGCATGACAGTTGGGGTTGAGCTGCTAACTCAGATATGGAGCGACCAGAAAGTGCCCAGCTATTGGACGAAAGGAACCATTACTAAGCTCTTCAGAAAAGGCAATGCGCTTGTTTTTGGCAACTGGAGTGGTACTAACATAATGTCGATACCTTTTAAACTTATGTCAATTATTACACTATAACGCCTACAGCAGAAACTGGACCAGCATGTTCGTGATGAACAACATGGCTTCCGACCTGGAAAATTATGTGCAGACCTAATTTTCACACTGAGAATGCTGGTTCTGAGGAAGCTGTATGCTCATTTCATTGACTTAGAAAAGGCCTTTGACTTGGTTCACTGAGAAATCTTATGAACAATCCTCAAATACTATGAAATACCCCCCGAGATAGTAGAACTGATTATCGCCTTGTACAAAGATGCAGAATGATGTGTTCCAACAGAAAACGGAGCTACAAGACACTTCAAAATCATGACCCGTTCCAAGAAAGAATGTGTATTATCACCATTTTCAAGGAGGCACACTCGTGCCTCTTTAAAGAGGCGAACCACGACAATGTTAAGCGATCTTTGGTTCCAGTGGTCGCAGTGGGATGGGGAGGGATGCATTTCGTAGCCCTACCTCCAACTAAGAAACCTGCCAAATTTCATCCCCCTCCGACTTTTCCTTCATGGGGAAAATCTGGCCGAAAGTTTCAACCCACCAACCCCAGCCCCCCTTTAACGTTGTCCGATCGGACTGAAATTCACAAGTTAAGGTCCGCTAGGGCCCAGGAGCTTATCCGCGAAATTTCAGCTCGATCCGATAACTCCTTCCCTTTTCCAGAAACCACGTGGTTTTCCAGAAACCACGCATAGCCACTTAATGTTCATATTCTTTTTTTTCTGCCACGCCTACAGGTCACAGCCGACATTAGATCTAGGTGTACGAAGACTCATTCGACGCGGAATTATCCGAGTAATTTTGCGTCGGAAAGTTTCGTCGGAAAATCTTAACCCCCCGATTTTCTAGCTTAGAAAAACTCCATTTCCCTATAAGACCCCATGTTAAGTTTTTTGTTGTTAAAAGTTACGAATTTCAACATCAAGTACATCAAAACGATCAGCTCGACATGGTGAGACTGACTGAAAGCTTCAAAAAATTCTGTCTTAATCCGTAAAATTTTTATTTGAGAAAAATGACAGAAACCCTTTTTTTGTTTTTCTGCCACGCCTACAGGTCACAGCCGACATCGGATCTGGGTGTACGAAGACTCATTCGACGCGGAATTTTCCGAGTAATTTTCCTGGAAAGTTTCGTCGGAAAATATTAATTCCCCGATTTTCTAGCTTAGAAAAACCCATTTCCCCATTGAAGGTAAAATTTTCTCTTGTAATAACATCACTTGTTTGAAAAATTCTTATAGTAACAGCGGCTTGGCGAAGCGGAAGCGTGCTGGGTCCATAACCCAGAGGTCGGTGGATGAAACCGCTAGCTGCTAACTTTTTAAAATTTGTAAAATTAGGTAATTTTGTCAGTTTGAATTTATTGATACAGAAAGGGAGAAAATAAACATGGAAACATGTGATCAGAATTACATACTGGAATGTTCACAAGAATTTATACTGAAGCGGGGGTAAGGCTTGATGGAAGCAAGTTGAAAGAACCATTTAAATTGATTTCCTAATTGAAGCCGTTGGTGAATTTTTCTATTGTAATAACTTGTTTGATAACAAGCATAACAGCAGCTTGGCGCAGCGGAAGCGCGCTGGGCCCATAAACCGGAGGCGGGTGGGTAAAAACCACTAGCTGCTAAATTTTTAATTAAGCTGCTAAACTATTAAAATTATCAAAATTAGATAATTTTGTCAGTTTGAATTTATTGATACAGAAAGCGAGAAAATAAACATGGAAAATTATTATTAAATTACATCCACCATGGATTTTAGAAAAACGTACAGAAATAATATGAAAAAAACTTCGTTTTCTTAAAGAGTTAAAGAGGCTGCGTCCCAAAGTCGAACCTTAAAACGTACAGTAATTAGGAGAGGCAGTAGGGGGGCTGCCGCCCCCCAAACCCCCCGCTTTTAACGACTCTTTCGTACAGGTTTTTTGTTGTGGGGGGCTGCCGCCCCCCTAACCCCCGCTCTTAGCTTCGGAAAGGCCCTCTTTTAATTAACAAAAAATTGAAATGAATGAATAATGGAATAACTTCGAAAAATATTAAACACAAGAGGACAGGAGAACCATTGCGCCGAAACTAATAATTAGTAACAATGAAGTCCCCCCACAACAAAAAACCTGTACAAAAGAGTCTTTAAAAGCGAGGGGTTTGGGGGGCGGCAGCCCCCCTACTGCCTCTCCTAATTCCAGTACGTTTTAAGGTTCGACTTTGGGACGCAGCCTCTTTAACTCTTTAAGAAAACGAAGTTTTTTTCATATTATTATTTACAATAGTTATGAACTACGTACTCAGACAGTCTACGGGCTATGGACTTAATGTTAACAGCAAGCAACTCCCAGATCTTGACTTTGCGGATGATATAGTACTGCTAGAAGACGCCGAAGATCTATTGCAGCTGCTATTTAATGAAATCTCAGAAAAAGCCCGAGAAGTCGCATTGTCGATCAACGTCAAAAAATCAAAAAGTATGTCCACATCCGGCTCCCCCTTGCTCTTCAATGCTCCGATAAAACTGTTGAATAGGTCCAAGAATTTAAATACTTAGTAATCTGGATAGAAAATACTGGCGATGTAACATTTGCAATCAAGAGAATGATTAGACAGGCATCAGACGCTTTCAACAGACTAACACATATTTGAAGAAGTAACAAGTACTCACGTCGTTTAAAATTGCGCCTCTTCAACAGCAATGTGTTGTCTATATTGATGTACGTCAGTGAATGTTGGAAACTCAACCAACAACTTGAGAAAGGTATCCTTGAATTCGAAAAAATTTGCCTTCGAAGGATCCTCAAAGTCAGTTGGCATCAGAAAATTATCAATAGGGAAATCTGGCTGAAAACAAACCAGCCCATAGTGAACGAAGTTATGAAAAAACGAAGATGGTCATATTTGGGTCATGTTCTACACATGCCTGAAGACAGACTGCCTTCAAAAGTGTATCAGTGGTAGCCTGAAGGAAGAAAAAGACGAGGTCGACCAAAACACACACTGTGGAGGCAGTATGATCGGGACCTGAAAGAGGCCAACACTTCCCTCACTCCACAATGGTAAGATGTCACTGCAGCCACACAGCTTCGAAATATATGGAGAGGCTTTGTTTACACCCTTTGCGCCACTAATGGCTCAGGAGGATCTAAGGTCTAGCGTCTAAGGTAAGGTAGGATATCAATTGGTATTTTCTTCTATATGACTGGTATTATTGAGCTGTCCTATCTTTGTTGATAGCTATCGGGTGGAATCTAATGTGTGACTTTTCAGGAATTCTTCGGTGGTTGATAAATTATGAGAGTAGATATTACTCGTTCCTTGATTTTGACCATACTGCATCGTTGGTTAGTGCCATAATATCCCAGTTTCGGTAGCAAAATTTCTTGGCAGAGTCACATTCTTAATTTGCAAAATGAAATTTCAAGGCTTTTCAAAATTGCTTTTCAAGGTGTTAAAACATTAACTGAACAAATTTTGTATGAAAAATTAAAAAAAGAGGAAACAGTTACAGCTTGTTCAAGCCCAGTTTTAGAAAAGATCATAGAAAAAGCCGGTAAATATAAAATACAATTAGAAGACCGAATGCACTGGAAACCTTATTTAACAATTTTAAAGCTGAAGAAAATCCCAAGCTGACGAGAGAAGTCAAAAGGCTTCCATCCTTAACATATGAGTATAACAATATTGAGTTTGGTTATGAACCAGTAGAAATCATCCAATTATGTTCAGTGAATGGACCAAAAACAAAAAAGACTGCTATGGAAGAATCGCTGAGTTTTGCTTTGATCAAAAGCCATACAAAAAGACCTTAATTTACGCAGAAGCGGATATCTTTCGGTCAAGAAGAAAAAAAGGTATATAATAAATATTTAGTAGATAAATAGGGTGGAAATCCAAAAGACTATTTTCTTACGTGAGTGCAACTTTCCAAACAATACTAATAGTGTGATTTGTAATCACACTGTGATTTGTAATCACATAGCAAAATACTACTATCTGACTCTGCTCGCCGTGACATGTGAGATGGCAGCCCATACAAACAGCCGTACGAGATAAAAGCTAAGGCTTTTGCCGGCGCAAGTTCAAACAAACCACCACAATGTAATGTCCATAGAATCATGAACCTTGTACACCAGCATCTATGATGAGATTCTTACATGCTTATCAGTATATTAAGATTAACAAAAATGAATCCCCTTTTATGCACAGTTGGTGTATATACAGTTGTACGTTTTTCAAAAAAAATTAAACCTATTTTCTGTACTAAAATCGCACGTGGACCGTTCAAAGTCAATAAGCTACCGACTTTCAAGTCACTTAGTTATTTAAGAGTTTAAATATAGAAGTCCAAAAGGTGTTTATAGACCTTCATCGTATTTTGTCGTATTTTGTATGGATACAAACTTTGCTGGTTAATCGTAATTATATAATTGTAATAAAGAAAATTTCTACTCTGCTAATGTACCAAAATGACATTTGACCATATCTAACCAAAAAAAGAACAATAAATTTGTCGCAAAAAATTGAAAATATTTGAAAAAATGTTTTCCAACTATGTACGGGCGTCAAGAATAACAATTATCACGTACAGTTATATCTTTTAAGCCTAAACAAGCCTTACGGTGCCACCGATAGCACGCTAATTAACCTATATGGCTTTTTTATAAGCCGTAATAAATCTGTCCACAATGTCCAAATAGCCAAATAGAATTGTTTTTAAATCAATGAATTTATAAAGAAAACTGATTAACCTTCAATTCCTTTAGACTCCTGCCTTAAAAACTATCAAATACTTTTTGAGTTGAGCTCTTTTCTTCACCTTATATAATTTTCTTTCGCCAGGTAGACTAATTTTTGAAAATTAAGTTTAACATTAATTTTTTAACATAAGACCCAGCTGCTGATGAAAAATTACCTATAGGATTTAAAGTGTACTCATTCCAATCACAGGCCCTCCAATGAGTCCTGCCATCGTAATTTTTCGTCACTACTTCCCCATGCTGGGAGTGGGTAATTTGGGCGCCTGCTTCCTTCCTTGGATTTGTTAGCTGTTTCTCAGGCTACCTTTCCGGAATTGAACCCCGATTCCCCGTTACCCGTTGCAGCCATGGTGCGCACATAGCCTACCATCGAAAGTTGATAAGGCAGACATTTGAAAGACTTGTCGCTGGGGCGAGACCGTACGATCGGCTATAGTTATGCAGGGTCAACAAGACCCTTCCGTGAATTTGGGGCTATTTTACATGTATTAGCTCTAGAATTACCACAGCTATCTAAGTAGGAAATAGTATGACCTAATGAACCATAACTGATTTATTGAGCCATTTGTAGTTTTACCCACTGGGGACTTGTACTTAGACATGCATGGCTTAATCTTTGAGACAAGCATATGCAACTGCCAGGATCAACCAGGCATCACATTGACATTACCATCAGGCACATTAAAAACGCAGTAAACCAATGAGATTTTTGTCTGGGAGTAGGCCACCCTGCCATGGTCCTTTCAAGACCCTTAAATCCAGTAGTCAAAGGTTCTAATGGTACCAAAATCATTAATGAATCAAGTATTCAACATTAATCAACATTCGTCTAGCTCAACAGATGTTTGTATCAAAGTTATTCCCTGGGGTCCTAAACTCAATCGCTCTGAACCTACCATCAGTTTACAGTGCTTTTGAAACGCTAGCCCATTGGAAAGCAGTCCTCGTGCAATCCTAGCGCCTTCAAAACCACTATGCTTGCACTAACAATCGCCAAAAGGCTCTTGGAATATGTACGCCAACGTTCAATTCGATCTTCTTGGCTCGTGAAGAGCTTGTTGTCCTTACTAAGAAGCGTTGGGGTAGATATTTGCTTCTTTTTCCCGGTTGATTCGCTTAGGAGCTGATAGATTTTCCGTGAATCATTGCGTGCAGCAGCTTTTCCCATTTCACAGGCTACATTAGACCAATATGCTTGCTTGCGGAGTACTTTACCAGAAGCAAAGTGTCTATTGGTCATATATTTCTTCGTTAAAGAGAGTTTTATTGTTTTTTCTGAAATCCATCTTTTGGTTTTTATCCCTTACTCAGAGAATTTCTGTAGCTGCCTCTTTCAATTGATTTTGGAACTTGTTCCACCGCTCCTCCATATTTAGCGATAGTTTAAAATTTTCTTGCTCGGTCAGAGCTCTTGTCTCGGTCTCAGAAATTGCTTGATCTTGAAATTAAGAAATCGCTAAAATTGCGGTCATTATCTTGCAACGCCGTAAAACGATTTTTGAGTTCAAGCATAAAGGTCTCTAGACATTGAGTTTTTCTATGTCTAGGATACGTCTAGGTGCAGATATTGTTTTGGAGCTGAGTCTGAATCTAACTTATGATTTTAGTAAAAAATGATCGGATCTACTATTTGTTGCAGTGTCTGCCCAATTTGATGCAGTGTCCAAATTAGGATACGTCTAGGTGCAGATATTGTTTTGGAGCTGAGTCTGAATCTAACTTATGATTTTAGTAAGAAATGATCGGATCTACTATTTGATGCAGTGTCTGCCCAATTTGATGCAGTGTCTGAATTAGGATACGTCTAGGTGCAGATATTGTTTACGAGCTTAGTGTCAATCTAACTTTGATTTTAGTAAAAAATGATCAGATCTACTATTTGATGCAGTGACCCCACTCTTTGATACAGTGTCCCGAATTTTGGATTTGATTTTTCGTCACTACGTTCTTCGGCCTCACTTTCACCATTATCTTTGCCTTCGTCAGTCAGAGTGTCACTGTCAACTTTAATTTCTTGTTGGGTTGGAAAAGGCTCCTTTGAGGCTGGAATATTAACATTCTGAGCCTCACTGACTGGTTCGGATTCACTATCTTTCGAAGTTTGATCCATATAGGATTCTTTATACTTCTTGATCGCCTACGTGATTTCTACTCCAGTATATGAGACTGGAAATCCTATTGCAAAAAACATAATTAAGCTCATCATGTTCTTCTGTTTAAACAACTAATGGAAATGCCTTAGAATGCTCACTTGGGCACGGGTTCAACCATTTCGGGATCTCCAAATATAAGTTAGTAGGCAAAGTTTGTGTTTAAACCATGTAATAGCCACACTGAGATTATTCAGAATAGCAAACATGAGAGGTCTAACTCCGTTTATACATCAGTCGCCCAAATCATGGCTCCCAATGACCAACTCAGAATTTTTTAGTTTTGAAAGTCCCAAAGTAATGAAATTAATAAGGAAAAATGCTATCAAACGAGCAACCTATAAGAAAATTATTCAAAGGACAAACAGTTTTTGCGATCGTTAAATATAACTCTAACGCAACAACTTGTTGAATACCGCCATAAAATAGAAAGTTGGAATTAAATACCATTTGTGATTATTGGAAAATTAGGGAGACACCATTTACGACAGCTGGTTAAATTTCTTTAATAAACGCTAAAAGACTAAAAAAAAAAATTATGTATGCAGTCTAAGTTCTTATTAATAATAGTCTACAATTTATAATTTAAAATAGGCCAAAAAACCTACTTCATATTCAAATAGTTAACCCGTGATAATCCAAAATATTAATAGCTAAATACATATAATTTCAAAAAAAAAAATTACTAACTCGTGCCGAAATTCCAACCAATCGGCTTAAAGACTTGTTAAAGGTAACCGCCCATTTAATCGCTAACCTTGTAATGAGTTCAAACGCAAGGCAGGGCTCTAACAACTAAAAGTTTACTGAAATACAGAAACGTAGCAAGAAAAGTAACTGTATTTTTCAAAGTCTATAAGAAAGTAACTCTAAAAAATATTCAAAAATGACTATCACCTATCCCTGACAATTTTGCCCAATTTTCACAAAATATACATTAAACTATCCGAAATTAACGAATTATTGGCAAAATACTCGTTCTAAGTGTCAAGTTAATCCATTTATTCAACAATACCTGTTTTTGTTACACCCAGAAAAAAATACAAAAGAAAACCCTGCTATGATTTAACATTTAAATAAACTAAACACCAAGGAATTTGCAAGAGCTAGTAAACCTTTCAAGGAATTACTGTTTGAAATTCAGTTGCTATGATTTAATTCTTTTTTTTCCAAATACTTAATTTTTAGAACGTGAAAAACTGACCTGATTACTCTTTTCTAAATCACGCATTGACCTATATTTTACTTTTCATGCAACGATTGAGGAGTTGTATTGTTTTTATTCCACCCAATTATAAACGACTAGTTAAGCGCTTCGTTCTTTTTTTAACCTAACCACAAATTCTACTTGTATTCTTGAACCTGAATTTCCAACTGATTTCATTTACTTAGATTTATAGTTAGTTACCCAGTAATTTTAAGTTTATTTCTCATTTAATTTTTTTTTTTTACTGATCTTTATTCATTTAAATTTACGATGTCTATTAAATAAATATTTAGCTTGTTTTTTCACATCATTTATATACGTCCTCGGTATAAAATTCAATCCGATTGCCCCAACACTAATTAATTACAGACTTCATTTACTAAAAGAATTATGCTTTACTAACGACATGCAATTTATTTAATTGAATATTTTTATCTAAAATTTCCACGGTAAATATAAAATAAGAAAATTTGAAAAATTAATTAAAATAATGTTTAGTCAAACAATCTATAAATTTTGAAGAATTTACAGGATAAGAAACTGTTATACAAAACAAACCGAAACCAAAATTATAGGCTCATCCATGGACTACTCTTATTAACTGTATTACTATAAATGCCATTTTAAATTTATTTTAAAACGGACCACATAGGCTTGAGTAGCAAAAAAACAAGGTTTAATGCGCTAATACAAACAGTGCAGTACTTCTTGTGCAATACATCCTGTATCCAGTGTTACGAAATTAATAAGTAGTTTGGTCATAAAAAAGTCATCCAGCCTCAGCACCCAACAACATAAAATTCTACCAACATTGTTGACAACTTATTTTTTTCGAAAAATATCATTAACAAGTACTGTGGTCATAGCGGTATCACCCTGCCCTATCTTATATTTAAAATTTTCTGGGACAACAAATGTTCTTCTGAATTGACACTGTTAACATTTGATCATTTGATTTAAGCTTATTTTTTTCTCAAGTAGCGTACCCCTAATATAACTTGATTTAACTCCCTACTTGACTAAAACAGAATTTCTACCCAAATCACTAATGACTTGT
This sequence comes from Artemia franciscana, assembly GCF_032884065.1. Lineage (NCBI taxonomy): Eukaryota > Metazoa > Arthropoda > Branchiopoda > Anostraca > Artemiidae > Artemia > Artemia franciscana. Next base: position 113,316 of record NW_027062675.1, read on the forward strand.
AATGCTTTAAAGTTTTATTTTTCCCAATATGTATCACATATGGTATGTTATATAGCCAATGATTAGACTCACAAAAAGAACACTATCTGAAAAAATAAACACTTAAAGAAATACAATGATTTTTTTTATTAAACTAATTACTTAATGGACTAAAATTTTAGAAAGAAAACAAAGATCATACCGATTTTCATGAGCATATTTATTCATAAAAATACACAGGGCATCGTAAAACATGGTGTAACATTCAAGCATGAGAATTCACTTCTAACCAGTTAGGTCGCATGGAAGATATTCATGAAACTATACCCTAAAGCATTTGAGATATTCTTCCAAAAATTAGTAAGACTGAAGAAAAATAATAACGAATTAAAATAATCCATTTTCCAATTCCTAAGATCAGACAAGGGGTTACAATCAAGTAAAGATGCGCATAAGGAGAAATGGGATATCCCAATTCTTACCTTGCCGAAACTCAAATCAAAAAGACTAGTAGACGATTTTGACTTGACAAAGAAGTTTTAATATTTCCTTAGATGTTCATAGTTTTGAGATTTATATTTTAGTGTATATCAGTATTTGTTATCTTTATGTTTGATATGATCGTTTCTTTTCATTTCTGTTCGTTTCGGGTTTTATTTAATCTTTGATAGCCATTTCAGAATGTTTTGAGTTTGAATTACAATAAGACTTACTAATTTTAAGATTAATACGGCTCATTACTTTTGTGAAAAATATCTTTTACAAAAAGATTTGTGTTAAATTAACGAAAAGAATAAAAAGTCTACGGGAAGATTAAATTTAAAAAACGCTGTGTTTTGCAGAAATATTTACCAAGAGTTTAAAAGAGGTTCATTTGTTTCTTGTCTTTCGTCGCATCCGAAGGGAGCAATGTAATAATAAAATTCTTACAGCATAATATGCAGAAAAATTTGTACAAAACAAAATTCCGAGGTTGACCCACTTTAATCCAAGCTTTATCTACTCTGTTTTTCTTTTATTTAAATTTTTAGGTTTCACTTAATCTATATATATATAAAAATAAATTGTCTGTGTGTGTGTGTGTCGAGTGACGTCATGTTTGTGTGTCGACTGACGTCATGTTTGTCGACTGACGTCATTATAAGGATTGAGCTGTATGCGTCATGAGGTTGTTTGTCGACTGACGTCATGTTTGTCAACTGATGAAATTACATACCGGGACACAAATGTAATCTTTTAGGGGAAATATTAATTTTTTTTTATATTTTTTGATAAAATTTGGTTTGGTTCAACCTTACAATAGGTAATTTTTCTTCAGCAGCTGGGTCATATGTTGAAAAATTAATGTTAAACTTAATTTTCAAAAATTAGTCTACCCGACGAAAGAAAATTATATAAGGTAAAGGAGAGTCCAACTCAAAAAGTATCTGAAAGTTTTTAAGGCAGGAGTCTAAAGAGATTGAAGGTTAATCAGTTTTCTTTATAAACTCATTGATATAAAAAAAATTCTATTTGGCTGTTTGGACATTGTGGACAGATTTTTTATAGCTTATGCAAAAAGCCATGTAGGTTAATTAGCATGCCGTCGGTGGCACCGTAAGGCTTGTTTATGCTTAAAAGATATAACTGTACGTGATAATTGTTATTCTTGACGCCCGTACATAGTTGGATAACATTTTTTCAAATTTCGATTTTCGATTTTTTGCGACAAGTTTATTGTTCTTTTTTTGGTTAGATATGGTAAAATGTCATTTTGGTACATTAGCAGAGTAGGCATTTTCTTTATTAAAATTATATAATTACGGTTAACCAGCAAAGTTTGTATCCAGACAAAATACAACAAAATACGATAAAGGTCTATAAACACCTTTTAGACTTCTTTATTTCAACTCTTAAATAACCAAGTGACTTGAAAGTCGGTAGCTGTTTGACTTCAAATGGTCCACGTGCGATTTTTAGTACAGAAAATAGGTTTCATTTTTTTTAAAAACGTAGACATATATATACACCGACTGCGCATAAAAGGGGATTCATTTTTGTTAATCTTAATATTCTGAGAAGCATGTAAGAATCTTATCATAGATGCTGGTGTAAAAGGTTCATGATTTTATGGACTTTACGTTGTGGTGGTTTGTTTGAACTAGTGCCAGCAAAAGCCTTAGCTTTGAGCTCGTACGACTGATTGTATGGGCCTCCATGCCACATGTCACGGCGAGCAGAGTCAGATAGGAGTATTTTACCAAACTTTTGGACAAGGTTACTCAAACAGAATTCCAAACTTTTTAACTTAAGGGATTCCAGGGCATTATGGTAAGAAATGTATTTTATAATAAAGCTGGTTTTGGTTGCCAGTTTTTGGACTGACTTCAGTTTCTGTGTTAGATAGGCGAATCTAAAAATTTATGGGCTTCAGAAACAACACAGGGTGTCTAGGTATAGCATTTATGTAGCATATGTATGTCCATCATAGGCTGTGGGCGTTTCATCCAAGACTATGCATTTTTTTTTGTTTTTTTTAAGTTAGCAGAGATGTTTTTACGTTACAGGTCACACTATTAGTATAGTTTGGAAAGTTGCAATCACGTAAGAAAATAGTATTTTGGATTTCCACCCTATTTACCTACTAAATATATATTATATACCTTTTTTTCTTCTTGACCGAAAGATATCCGCTTCTGCGTAAATTAAGGTCTTTTCGTATGGCTTTTGATCAAAGCAAAGCTATTGCATTGTTGTTTTTCTTGTATCTTCTTTAATGTGATTAAATAAAAAAAAAACTAATTTTTTTAGCTGAAAGTAAGGAGCGACATTAAAACTTAAAACGAACAGAAATTACTCCGTATATGAAATGGGTTGTCCCCTACGCAATCCCTCGCTCTTTACGCTAAAGCTTTTAATTGTTTTAAAAAGTAGAATTGTGAAAAAATCAAAGTTTAGCGTAAAGAGCGAGGGATTGCGGAGGGGACAAGTCAATTAGTCAATTTTTTTAGTTAATTTTTTAGAGTTTTGGTTACTATTGAGCCGGGTCGCTCCTTACTACAGTTCGTTACCACGAACTGTTTGATAGTCAGAAAATCTCTCTACGGCACTTGCATTGTGCAGAATGAATGGCACTTGCAGAATAAATTGCATTGTTGTTTTTCTTGTATCTTCTTTAATGTGATGGTCAGAAAATCTCTCTACAGCACTTGCATTTTGAAGAATGAACGGTACTTGCAGAATAAATTGCATTGTTGTTTTTCTTGTATCTTCTTTAATGTGATAGTCAGAAAATCTCTCTACAGCACTTGCATTGTGCAGAATGAACGGCACTTGCAGAATAAATTGCATTGTTGTTTTTCTTTTATCTTCTTTAATGTGATAGTCAGAAAATCTCTCTACAGCACTTGCATTGTGTAGAATGAACGGCACTTGCAGAATAAATTGCATTGCTGTTTTTCATGTATCTTCTTTAATGTGACAGTCATAAAATCTCTCTACAGCACTTGCATTGTGCAGAATGAACGGCACTTGCAGAATAAATTGCATTGTTGTTTTCTTGTATCTTCTTTAATGTGATAATCAGAAAATCTCTCTACAGCACTTGCTTTGTGCAGTATGAACGGCACTTACAGAAAAAGTTGCATTGCTGTTTTTCCTGTATCTTCTTTAATGTGATTAAATAAAAAAAATAAGTTTTTTTTAACTGAAAGTAAGGAGCGACATTAAAACTTAAAACTAACAGAAATTACTTCGTATATGAAAGAGGCTGCTTCCTCATCAACGCCCCGCTCTTTACGCTAAAGTTTGACTCTGTCTCTCAATTCTTCTTTTTAAAACAGTAAAAAACTTTAGCGTAAAGAGCGGGGCGTTGATGAGGAGCAGCCTCTTTTATATACGAAGTAATTTCTGTTCGTTTTAAGTTTTAATGTCGCTCCTTACTTTCAGTTAAAAAAACTTGTTTTTTTTATTTAATTTCTGAACGTTTTTGAATCAATGCATGTTTTGATTTTGGCTCTCCGCAAAGGAATAATTAAAACGAAATTTGCATTTTTTTTTTTTTTTTTTTTTTTGGCTAAATGGCTTTCTCATGATTTTGATCGAATGATTTTGAGAAAAAAGAGCGGGGGAGGAAGCCTAGTTGCCCTCCGATTTTTTGGTTAATTAAAAAGGCAACTAGAACTTTTAATTTTTTACGAATATTTTTATTAGTAAAAGATTTACGTAACTTATAAATTAGCTTACGTAAAGAACTTTTGTATTCTCATATTTTTATTACATATATGAGGGGGTTCGTCCCCTTGTCAGATCCTCGCTCTTTACACTAAAGCTTAAATTTTGTCCCGATTCATTAAGAATGACCCCAGAATCACAAAAGCCATAGAATAAATAGTTGAAATTACTAAAAATACTTTAACGTAAAGAGCGAGGTATTAGGAGGAGGTGAGCCCCTCAAATGGGTAATAATTTCTGTTTGTTTTAAGTTTTAATGCTGTTCCTTACTTCCAGCTGAAAGATTTTTTCATATTTATTTTTTCATTGTGTTTTTAAATAATGCTAGTAAATCCTGCGCTCCCTTCATGGAGATTTTCTTCCCCCATGACAAATTATCGATGGAAAGTTCCCCCAGCATATCCCCCTCTTCTCAACCCCTCCCCCAACCAAAAAAATCCTCCTGAAAACACCTGTATACTTCCCAATAAGCATTACTTTATGTAAGCATTGGTCAAAGTTTGTAACTTGTTGCCCCTCCCATGGGGACTGTGGGGGAGTAAGTCGTCCCCAAAGACATAGTTATAAGGTTTTTCGACTACGCTGAATAAAATGGCTATCTCAGAATTTTGATCCGTTGACTTTGGTAAAATAATTAGTGTGGGAGGGGGCCTAGGTGCCCTCCAATTTTTTTGGTCACTTAAAAGGGCACTAGAACTTTTCATTATGTGATATTCAGAAAATCTCTCTACAGCACTTGCATTGTGCAGAATGAATGGCACTTGCAGAATAAATTGCATTGTTGTTTTTCTTGTATCTTCTTTAATGTGATGGTCAGAAAATCTCTCTACAGCACTTGAATTGTGCAGAATGAACGGCATTTGCAGAATAAATTGCATTCTTGTTTTTCTTGTATCTTCTTTAATGTGACAGTCAGAAAATCTCTCTACAGCACTTGCATTGTGACGAATGAACGGCACTTGCAGAATAAATTGCATTGTTGTTTTTCTTGTATCTTCTTTAATGTGATAGTCAGAAAATCTCTCTACAGCACTTGCATTGTGCAGAATGAACGGCACTTGCAGAATAAATTGCATTGTTGTTTTTCTTGTATCTTCTTTAATTTGATAGTCAGAAAATCTCTCTACAGCACTTGCATTGTGACGAATGAACGGCACTTGCAGAATAAATTGCATTGTTGTTTTTCTTGTATCTTCTTTAATCTGATAGTCAGAAAATCTCTCTACAGCACTTGCATTGTGCAGAATGAACGGCACTTGCAGAATAAATTGCATTGTTGTTTTTCTTGTATCTTCTTTAATGTGATAGTCAGAAAATCTCTCTACAGCACTTGCATTGTGCAGAATGCAGAATGAACGGCACTTGCAGAATAAATTGCATTGTTGTTTTTCTTGTATCTTCTTTAATATGATAGTCAGAAAATCTCTCTACAGCACTTGGATTGTGCAGAATAAATTGCATTGTTGTTTTTCTTGTATCTTCTTTAATGTGATAGTCAGAAAATCTCTCTACAGCACTTGGATTGTGCAAAATGTACGGCACTTGCAGAATAAATTGCATTGTTGTTTTTCTTGTATCTGCTTTAATTTGATAGTCAGAAAATCTCTCTACAGCACTTGCATTGTGCAGAATGAACGGCACTTGCAGAATAAATTGCATTGTTGTTTTTCTTGTATCTTCTTTAATGTGATAGTCAGAAGATCTCTCTACAGCAGTTGCAATGTGCAGAATGAACGGCACTTGCAGAATAAATTGCATTGTTGCTTTTCTTTTATCTTCTTTAATGTGATAGTCAGAAAATATCTCTACAGCACTTGCATTGTGCAGAATGAATGGCACTTGCAGAATAAATTACATTGTTGTTTTTTTTATCTTCTTTAATGTGCTAGTCAGCACTTGCATTGTGCAGAATGAACAGAACTTGCAGAATAAATTGTATTGTTGTTTTTCTTGTATCTTCTTCAATGTGATAGTCAGAAAATCTCTCTACAGCACTTGCATTGTGCAGAATGAACGGCACTTGCAGAATAAATTGCATTGTTGTTTTTCTTGTATCTTCTTTATGTGATAGTCAGAAAATCTCTCTACAGCACTTGAATTGTGCAGAATGAACGGCACTTGCAGAATAAATTGCATTGTTGTTTTTCTTGTATCTTCTTTAATGTGATAGTCGGAAAATCTCTCTACAGCACTTGCATTGTGCAGAATGAACGGCACTTGCAAAATAAATTGCATTGTTGTTTTTCTATTACCTTCTTTAAAATGATAGTCAGAAAATCTCTCTACAGCACTTGCATTGTGCAGAATGAACGGCACTTGCAGAATAAATTGCATTGCTGTTTTCCTTGTATCTTCTTTAATGTGATAGTCAGAAAATCTCTCTAAAGCACTTGCATTGTACAGAATGAACGGCACTTGCAGAATAAATTGCATTGTTTTTTTTCTTGTATCTTCTTTAATGTGAAAGTCAGAAAATCTCTCTACAGGAATTGCATTGTGCAGAATAAACGGCACTTGCAGAATAAATTGCATTGTTGTTTTTCTTGTATCTTCTTTAGTGTGATAGTCAGAAAATATCTCTACAGCACTTGCATTGTGCAGAATGAACGGCACTTGCAGAATAAATTGCAATGTTGTTTTTCTTGTATCTTCTTAAATGTGATAGTCAGAAAATCTCTCTACAGCACTTGCATTGTGCAGAATGAATGGCACTTGCAGAATAAATTGCATTGTTGTTTTTCTTGTATCTTCTTTAATATGATAGTCAGAAAATCTCTCTACAGCACTTGCATGGTGCAGAATGAACAGCACTTGCAGAATAAATTGCGTTGTTGTTTTTCTTGTATCTTCTTTAATGTGGTGGTCAGAAAATCTCTCTACAGCACTTGCATTGTGCAGAATAACGGCACTTGCAGAATAAATTGCATTGTTTTTTTTCTTGTATCTTCTTTAATGTGATAGTCAGAAAATCTCTCTACAGCACTTGCATTGTGCAGAATGAACGGCACTTGCAGAATAAATTGCATTGTTGTTTTTCTTGTATAATATGATAGTCAGAAAATCTCTCTACAGCACTCGCATTGTGCACAATGAACGACACTTGCTGAATAAATTGCATTGTTGTTTTTCTTGTATCTTCTTTATGTGATAGTCAGAAAATCTCTCTACAGCACTTGCATTGTGCAGAATGAACGGCACTTGCAGAATAAATTGCATTGTTGTTTTTCTTGTATCTTCTTTAATGTGATAGTCAGAAAATCTCTCTACAGCACTTGCATTGTGTTGAATGAACGGCACTTGCAGAATAAATTGCATTGTTGTTTTTCTTGTATCTTCTTTAAAGTGATAGTCAGAAAATGTCTCTACAGCACTTGCATTGTGCAGAATGAACGGCACTTGTAGAATACATTGCATTGTTGTTTTTCTTGTATCTTCTTTAATGTCATAGTCAGAAAATCTCTCTACAGCACTTGCATTGTGCAGAATGAACCGCACTTGCAGAATAAATTGCATTGTTGTTTTTCTTGTATCTTCTCTAATGTGATAGTCAGAAAATCCTTCTACAGCACTTGCATTGTGCAGAATGAACGGCATTTGCAGAATAAATTGCATTCTTATTTTTCTTGTATCTTCTTTAATGTGATAGTCAGAAAATCTCTCTATTCCACCCAATTATAAACGACTAGTTAAGCGCTTCGTTCTTTTTTTAACCTAACCACAAATTCTACTTGTATTCTTTAACCTGAATTTCAAACTGATTTCATTTACTTAGATTTATAGTTAGTTACCCAGTAACTTTAAGTTTATTTCTCATTAATTTTTTTTTTTTTTTTTTTTTTTACTGATCTTTATTCATTTAAATTTACGATGTCTATTAAATAAATATTTAGCTTGTTTTTTCACATCATTTATATACGTCCTCGGTATAAAATTCAATCCGATTGCCCCAACACTAATTAATTACAGACTTCATTTACTAAAAGAATTATGCTTTACTAACGACATGCAATTTATTTAATTGAATATTTTTATCTAAAATTTCCACGGTAAATATAAAATAAGAAAATTTGAAAAATTAATTAAAATAATGTTTAGTCAAACAATCTATAAATTTTGAAGAATTTACAGGATAAGAAACTGTTATACAAAACAAACCGAAACCAAAATTATAGGCTCATCCATGGACTACTCTTATTAACTGTATTACTATAAATGCCATTTTAAATTTATTTTAAAACGGACCACATAGGCTTGAGTAGCAAAAAAAAAGGTTTAATGCGCTAATACAAACAGTGCAGTACTTCTTGTGCAGTACATCCTGTATCCAGTGTTACGAAATTAATAAGTAGTTTGGTCATAAAAAAGTCATCCAGCCTCAGCACCCAACAACATAAAATTCTACCAACATTGTTGACAACTTATTTTTTTCGAAAAATATCATTAACAAGTAGTGTGGTCATAGCGGTATCACCCTGCCCTATCTTATATTTAAAATTTTCTGAGACAACAAATGTTCTTCTGAATTGACACTGTTAACATTTGATCATTTGATTTAAGCTTATTTTTTTCTCAAGTAGCGAACCCCTAATATAACTTGATTTAACTCCCTACTTGACTAAAACAGAATTTCTACCCAAATCACTAATAACTTGTAATGCTTTAAAGTTTTATTTTTCCCAATATGTATCACATATGGTATGTTATATAGCCAATGATTAGACTTACAAAAAGAACACTATCTGAAAAAATAAACACTTAAAGAAATACAATGATTTTTTTATTAAACTAATTACTTAATGGACTATAATTTTAGAAAGAAAACAAAGATCATACCGATTTTCATGAGCATATTTATTCATAAAAATACACAGGGCATCGTAAAACATGGTTTAACATTCAAGCACGAGAATTCACTTCTAACCAGTTACGTCGCATGGAAGATATTCATGAAACTATACCCTAAAGCATTTGAGATATTCTTCCAAAAATTAGTAAGACTGAAGAAAAATAATAACGAATTAAAATAATCCATTTTCCAATTCCTAAGATCAGACAGGGGGTTACAATCAAGTAAAGATGCGCATAAGGAGAAATGGGATATCCCAATTCTTACCTTGCCGAAACTCAAATCAAAAAGACTAGTAGACGATTTTGACTTGACAAAGAAGTTTTAATATTTCCTTAGATGTTCATAGTTTTGAGATTTATATTTTAGTGTATATCAGTATTTGTTATCTTTATGTTTGATATGATCGTTTCTTTTCATTTCTGTTCGTTTCGGGTTTTATTTAATCTTTGATAGCCATTTCAGAATGTTTTGAGTTTGAATTACAATAAGACTTACTAATTTTAAGATTAATACGGCTCATTACTTTTGAGAAAAATATCTTTTACAAAAAGATTTGTGTTAAATTAACGAAAAGAATAAAAAGTCTACGGGAAGATTAAATTAAAAAAACGCTGTGTTTTGCAGAAATATTTACCAAGAGTTTAAAAGAGGTTCATTTGTTTCTTGTCTTTCGTCGCTTCCAAAGTGAGCAATGTAATAATAAAATTCTTACAGCATAATATGCAGAAAATTTGTACAAAACAAAATTCCGAGGTTGACCCACTTTAATCCAAGCTTTATCTACTCTGTTTTTCTTTTATTTAAATTTTTAGGTTTCACTTAATCTATATATATAAAAATAAATTGTCTGTGTGTGTGTGTGTGTCGAGTGACGTCATGTTTGTGTGTCGACTGACGTCATGTTTGTCGACTGACGTCATTATAAGGATTGAGCTGTATGCATCATGAAGTTGTTTGTCGACTGACGTCATGTTTGTCAACTGATGAAATTACATACCGGGACACAAATGTAATCTTTTAGGGGAAATATTCATTTTTTTTATATTTTTTGATAAAATTTGGTTTGGTTCAACCTTACAATAGGTAATTTTTCTTCAGCAGCTGGGTCATATGTTGAAAAATTAATGTTAAACTTAATTTTCAAAAATTAGTCTACCCGACGAAAGAAAATTATATAAGGTAAAGGAGAGTCCAACTCAAAAAGTATCTGAAAGTTTTTAAGGCAGGAGTCTAAAGAGATTGAAGGTTAATCAGTTTTCTTTATAAACTCATTGATATAAAAAAAATTCTATTTGGCTGTTTGGACATTGTGGACAGATTTTTTATGGCTTATGCAAAAAGCCATGTAGGTTAATTAGCATGCCGTCGGTGGCAACGTAAGGCTTGTTTAGGCTTAAAAGATATAACTGTACGTGATAATTGTTATTCTTGACGCCCGTACATAGTTGGATAACATTTTTTCAAATTTCGATTTTCGATTTTTTGCGACAAGTTTATTGTTCTTTTTTTGGTTAGATATGGTAAAATGTCATTTTGGTACATTAGCAGAGTAGGCATTTTCTTTATTAAAATTATATAATTACGGTTAACCAGCAAAGTTTGTATCCAGACAAAATACAACAAAATACGATAAAGGTCTATAAACACCTTTTAGACTTCTTTATTTCAACTCATAAATAACCAAGTGACTTGAAAGTCGGTAGCTGTTTGACTTCAAATGGTCCACGTGCAATTTTTAGTACAGAAAATAGGTTTCATTTTTTTTTAAAACGTAGACATATATATACACCGACTGCGCATAAAAGGGGATTCATTTTTGTTAATCTTAATATTCTGAGAAGCATGTAAGAATCTTATCATAGATGCTGGTGTAAAAGGTTCATGATTTTATGGACTTTACGTTGTGGTGGTTTGTTTGAACTAGCGCCAGCAAAAGCCTTAGCTTTGAGCTCGTACGACTGATTGTATGGGCCTCCATGCCACATGTCACGGCGAGCAGAGTCAGATAGGAGTATTTTACCAAACTTTTGGACAAGGTTACTCAAACAGAATTCCAAACTTTTTAACTTAAGGGATTCCAGGGCATTATGGTAAGAAATGTGTTTTATAATAAAGCTGGTTTTGGTTGCCAGTTTTTGGACTGACTTCAGTTTCTGTGTTAGATAGGCGAATCTAAAAATTTATGGGCTTCAGAAACAACACAGGGTGTCCAGGAATAGCATTTATGTAGCATATGTATGTCCATCGTAGGCTGTGGGCGTTTCATCCAAGACTATGCATTTTTTTTTTTGTTTTTTTTTAAGTTAGCAGAGATGTTTTTACGTTACAGGTCACACTATTAGTATAGTTTGGAAAGTTGCAATCACGTAAGAAAATAGTATTTTGGATTTCCACCCTATTTACCTACTAAATATATATTATATACCTTTTTTTCTTCTTGACCGAAAGATATCCGCTTCTGCGTAAATTAAGGTCTTTTCGTATGGCTTTTGATCAAAGCAAAGCTATTGCATTGTTATTTTTCTTGTATCTTCTTTAATGTGATTAAATAAAAAAAAACTAATTTTTTTAGATGAAAGTAAGGAGCGACATTAAAACTTAAAACGAACAGAAATTACTCCGTATATGAAATGGGTTGTCCACTCCGCAATCCCTCGCTCTTTCCGCTAAAGCTTTTAATTGTTTTAAAAAGTAGAATTGTGGCAAAAAGTCAAAGTTTAGCGTAAAGAGCGAGGGATTGCGGAGGGGACAAGTCAATTAGTCAATTTTTTTAGTCAATTTCTTAGAGTTTTGTTTACTATTGAGCCGGGTCGCTCCTTACTACAGTTCGTTACCACGAACTGTTTGATAGTCAGAAAATCTCTCTACAGCACTTGCTTTGTGCAGAATGAATGGCACTTGCAGAATAAATTGCATTGTTGTTTTTCTTGTATCTTCTTTAATGTGATAGTCAGAAAATCTCTCTACAGCACTTGCATTTTGCAGAATGAACGGTACTTGCAGAATAAATTGCATTGTTGTTTTTCTTGTATCTTCTTTAATGTGATAGTCAGAAAATCTCTCTACAGCACTTGCATTGTGCAGAATGAACGGCACTTGCAGAATAAATTGCATTGTTGTTTTTCTTTTATCTTCTTTAATGTGATAGTCAGAAAATCTCTCTACAGCACTTGCATTGTGTAGAATGAACGGCACTTGCAGAATAAATTGCACTGCTGTTTTTCATGTATCTTCTTTAATGTGACAGTCATAAAATATCTCTACAGCACTTGCATTGTGCAGAATGAACGGCACTTGCAGAATAAATTGCATTGTTGTTTTCTTGTCTCTTCTTTAATGTGATAATCAGAAAATCTCTCTACAGCACTTGCTTTGTGCAATATGAACGGCACTTACAGAAAAAGTTGCATTGCTGTTTTTCCTGTATCTTCTTTAATGTGATTAAATAAAAAAAACAAGTTTTTTTAACTGAAAGTAAGGAGCGACATTAAAACTTAAAACGAACAGAAATTAATTCGTATATGAAAGAGGCTGCTTCCTCATCAACGCCCCGCTCTTTACGCTAAAGTTTGACTCTGTCTCTCAATTTGTGTTTTTAAAACAGTAAAAACTTTAGCGTAAAGAGCGGGGCGTTGATGAGGAGCAGCCTCTTTCATATACGAAGTAATTTCTGTTCGTTTTAAGTTTTAATGTCGCTCCTTACTTTCAGTTAAAAAAACTTGTTTTTTTTATTTAATTTCTGAACGTTTTTGAATCAATGCATGTTTTGATTTTGGCTCCCCGCAGAGGAATAATTAAAACGAAATTTGCATTTTTTTTTTTTGGCTAAATGGCTTTCTCATGATTTTGATCGAATGATTTTGAGAAAAAAAGAGCGGGGGAGGAAGCCTAGTTGCCCTCTGATTTTTTGGTTAATTAAAAAGGCAACTAGAACTTTTAATTTTTTACGAATATTTTTATTAGTAAAAGATTTACGTAACTTATAAATTAGCTTACGTAAAGAACTTTTGTATTCTCATATTTTTATTACATATATGAGGGGGTTCGTCCCCTTGTCAGATCCTCGCTCTTTAAACTAAAGCTTAAATTTTGTCCCGATTCATTAAGAATGACCCCAGAATCACAAAAGCCATAGAATAAATAGTTGAAATTACTAAAAATACTTTAACGTAAAGAGCGAGGTATTAGGAGGAGGTGAGCCCCTCAAATGGGTAATAATTTCTGTTTGTTTTAAGTTTTAATGCTGTTCCTTACTTCCAGCTGAAAGATTTTTTCATATTTATTTTTTCATTGTGTTTTTAAATAATGCTAGTAAATCCTGCGCTCCCTTCATGGAGATTTTCTTCCCCCATGACAAATTATCGATGGAAAGTTCCCCCAGCATATCCCCCTCTTCTCAACCCCTCCCCCAACCAAAAAAATCCTCATGAAAACGCCTGTATACTTCCCAATAAGCATTACTATATGTAAGCATTGGTCAAAGTTTGTAACTTGTTGCCCCTCCCATGGGGACTGTGGGGGAGTAAGTCGTCCCCAAAGACATAGTTATAAGGTTTTTCGACTACGCTGAATAAAATGGCTATCTCAGAATTTTGATTCGTTGACTTTGGTAAAATAATTAGTGTGGGAGGGGGCCTAGGTGCCCTCCAATTTTTTTGGTCACTTAAAAGGGCACTAGAGCTTTTCATTATGTGATATTCAGAAAATCTCTCTACAGCACTTGCATTGTGCAGAATGAATGGCACTTGCAGAATAAATTGCATTGTTGTTTTTCTTATATCTTCTTTAATGTGATGGTCAGAAAATCTCTCTACAGCACTTGAATTGTGCAGAATGAACGGCATTTGCAGAATAAATTGCATTCTTGTTTTTCTTGTATCTTCTTTAATGTGATAGTCAGAAAATCTCTCTACAGAACTTGCATTGTGCAGAATGAACGGCACTTGCAGAATAAATTGCATTGTTGTTTTTCTTGTATCTTCTTTAATTTGATAGTCAGAAAATCTCTCTACAGCACTTGCATTGTGACGAATGAACGGCACTTGCAGAATAAATTGCATTGTTGTTTTTCTTGTATCTTCTTTAATGTGATAGTCAGAAAATCTCTCTACAGCACTTGCATTGTGCAGAATGAACGGCACTTGCAGAATAAATTGCATTGTTGTTTTTCTTGTATCTTCTTTAATTTGATAGTCAGAAAATCTCTCTACAGCACTTGCATTGTGACGAATGAACGGCACTTGCAGAATAAATTGCATTGTTGTTTTTCTTGTATCTTCTTTAATGTGATAGTCAGAAAATCTCTCTACAGCACTTGCATTGTGCAGAATGAACGGCACTTGCAGAATAAATTGCATTGTTGTTTTTCTTGTATCTTCTTTAATGTGATAGTCAGAAAATCTCTCTACAGCACTTGCATTGTGCAGAATCCAGAATGAACGGCACTTGCAGAATAAATTGCATTGTTGTTTTTCTTGTATCTTCTTTAATATGATAGTCAGAAAATCTCTCTACAGCACTTGGATTGTGCAGAATAAATTGCATTGTTGTTTTTCTTGTATCTTCTTTAATTTGATAGTAAGAAAATCTCTCTGCAGCACTTGCATTGTGCAGAATGAACGGCAATTGCAGAATAAATTGCATTGTTGTTTTTCTTGTATCTTCTTTAATGTGATAGTCAGAAAATCTCTCTACAGCACTTGGATTGTGCAAAATGAACGGCACTTGCAGAATAAATTGCATTGTTGTTTTTCTTTTATCTGCTTTAATTTGATAGTCAGAAAATCTCTCTACAGCACTTGCATTGTGCAGAATGAACGGCACTTGCAGAATAAATTGCATTGTTTTTTTTCTTGTATCTTCTTTAATGTGATAGTCAGAAGATCTCTCTACAGCAGTTGCAATGTGCAGAATGAACGGCACTTGCAGAATAAATTGCATTGTTGTTTTTCTTTTATCTTCTTTAATGTGATAGTCAGAAAATCTCTCTACAGCACTTGCATTGTGCAGAATGAATGGCACTTGCAGAATAAATTACATTGTTGTTTTTTTTTATCTTCTTTAATGTGCTAATCAGAAAATCGCTCTACAGCACTTGCATTGTGCAGAATGAACAGAACTTGCAGAATAAATTGCATTGTTGTTTTTCTTGTATCTTCTTCAATGTGATAGTCAGAAAATCTCTCTACAGCACTTGCATTGTGCAGAATGAACGGCACTTGCAGAATAAATTGCATTGTTGTTTTTCTTGTATCTTCTTTATGTGATAGTCAGAAAATCTCTCTACAGCACTTGAATTGTGCAGAATGAACGGTACTTGCAGAATAAATTGCATTCTTGTTTTTCTTGTATCTTCTTTAATGTGATAGTCGGAATATCTCTCTACAGCACTTGCATTGTGCAGAATGAACGGCACTTGCAAAATAAATTGCATTGTTGTTTTTCTTGTACCTTCTTTAAAATGATAGTCAGAAAATCTCTCTACAGCACTTGCATTGTGCAGAATGAACGGCACTTGCAGAATAAATTGCATTGCTGTTTTCCTTGTATCTTCTTTAATGTGATAGTCAGAAAGTCTCTCTAAAGCACTTGCATTGTGCAGAATGAACGGCACTTGCAGAATAAATTGCATTGTTTTTTTTTCTTGTATCTTCTTTAATGTGAAAGTCAGAAAATCTCTCTACAGGAATTGCATTGTGCAGAATAAACGGCACTTGCAGAATAAATTGCATTGTTGTTTTTCTTGTATCTTCTTTAGTGTGATAAACAGAAAATATCTCTACAGCACTTGCATTGTGCAGAATGAACGGCACTTGCAGAATAAATTGCAATGTTGTTTTTCTTGTATCTTCTTTAATGTGGTAGTCAGAAAATCTCTCTACAGCACTTGCATTGTGCGGAATAACGGCACTTGCAGAATAAATTGCATTGTTGTTTTTCTTGTATCTTCTTTAATGTGATAGTCAGAAAATCTCTCTACAGCACTTGCATTGTGCAGAATGAACGGCACTTGCAGAATAAATTGTATTGTTGTTTTTCTTGTATAATATGATAGTCAGAAAATCTCTCTACAGCACTCGCATTGTGCACAATGAACGGCACTTGCTGAATAAAGCTGAATAAATTGCATTGTTGTTTTTCTTGTATCTTCTTTATGTGATAGTCAGAAAATCTCTCTACAGCACTTGCATTGTGCAGAATGAACGGCACTTGCAGAATAAATTTCATTGTTGTTTTTCTTGTATCTTCTTTAATGTGATAGTCAGAAAATCTCTCTACAGCACTCGCATTGTGTTGAATGAACGGCACTTGCAGAATAAATTGCATTGTTGTTTTTCTTGTATCTTCTTTAATGTGATAGTCAGAAAATCTCTCTACAGCACTTGCATTGTGTAGAATGAACGGCACTTGCAGAATAAATTGCATTGTTGTTTTTCTTGTATCTAACTTCTTTAATGTGATAGTCAGAAAATCTCTCTACAGCACTTGCAATGTGCAGAATGAACGGCACTTGCAGAATAAATTGCATTGTTGTTTTTCATGTATCTTCTTTAAAGTGATAGTCAGAAAATGTCTCTACAGCACTTGCATTGTGCAGAATGAACGGCACTTGTAGAATACATTGCATTGTTGTTTTTCTTGTATCTTCTTTAATGTCATAGTCAGAAAATCTCTCTACAGCACTTGCATTGTGCAGAATGAACGGCACTTGCAGAATAAATTGCATTGTTGTTTTTCTTGTATCTTCTTTAATGTGATAGTCAGAAAATCTCTCTACAGCACTTGCATTGTGCAGAATGAATGGCACTTGCAGAATAAATTACATTGTTGTTTTTTTTTATCTTCTTTAATGTGCTAATCAGAAAATCGCTCTACAGCACTTGCATTGTGCAGAATGAACAGAACTTGCAGAATAAATTGCATTGTTGTTTTTCTTGTATCTTCTTCAATGTGATAGTCAGAAAATCTCTCTACAGCACTTGCATTGTGCAGAATGAACGGCACTTGCAGAATAAATTGCATTGTTGTTTTTCTTGTATCTTCTTTATGTGATAGTCAGAAAATCTCTCTACAGCACTTGAATTGTGCAGAATGAACGGCACTTGCAGAATAAATTGCATTCTTGTTTTTCTTGTATCTTCTTTAATGTGATAGTCGGAATATCTTTCTACAGCACTTGCATTGTGCAGAATGAACGGCACTTGCAAAATAAATTGCATTGTTGTTTTTCTTGTACCTTCTTTAAAATGATAGTCAGAAAATCTCTCTACAGCACTTGCATTGTGCAGAATGAACGGCACTTGCAGAATAAATTGCATTGCTGTTTTCCTTGTATCTTCTTTAATGTGATAGTCAGAAAATCTCTCTAAAGCACTTGCATTGTGCAGAATGAACGGCACTTGCAGAATAAATTGCATTGTTTTTTTTCTTGTATCTTCTTTAATGTAAAAGTCAGAAAATCTCTCTACAGGAATTGCATTGTGCAGAATAAACGGCACTTGCAGAATAAATTGCATTGTTGTTTTTCTTGTATCTTCTTTAGTGTGATAAACAGAAAATATCTCTACAGCACTTGCATTGTGCAGAATGAACGGCACTTGCAGAATAAATTGCAATGTTGTTTTTCTTGTATCTTCTTTAATGTGATAGTCAGAAAATCTCTATACAGCACTTGCATTGTGCAGAATGAATGGCACTTGCAGAATAAATTGCATTGTTGTTTTTCTTGTATCTTCTTTAATATGATAGTCAGAAAATCTCTCTACAGCACTTGCATGGTGCAGAATGAACAGCACTTGCAGAATAAATTGCGTTGTTGTTTTTCTTGTATCTTCTTTAATGTGGTAGTCAGAAAATCTCTCTACAGCACTTGCATTGTGCGGAATAACGGCAATTGCAGAATAAATTGCATTGTTGTTTTTCTTGTATCTTCTTTAATGTGATAGTCAGAAAATTTCTCTACAGCACTTGCATTGTGCAGAATGAACGGCACTTGCAGAATAAATTGTATTGTTGTTTTTCTTGTATAATATGATAGTCAGAAAATCTCTCTACAGCACTCGCATTGTGCACAATGAACGGCACTTGCTGAATAAAGCTGAATAAATTGCATTGTTGTTTTTCTTGTATCTTCTTTATGTGATAGTCAGAAAATCTCTCTACAGCACTTGCATTGTGCAGAATGAACGGCACTTGCAGAATAAATTGCATTGTTGTTTTTCTTGTATCTTCTTTAATGTGATAGTCAGAAAATCTCTCTACAGCACTTGCATTGTGTTGAATGAACGGCACTTGCAGAATAAATTGCATTGTTGTTTTTCTTGTATCTTCTTTAATGTGATAGTCAGAAAATCTCTCTACAGCACTTGCATTGTGTAGAATGAACGGCACTTGCAGAATAAATTGCATTGTTGTTTTTCTTGTATCTAACTTCTTTAATGTGATAGTCAGAAAATCTCTCTACAGCACTTGCAATGTGCAGAATGAACGGCACTTGCAGAATAAATTGCATTGTTGTTTTTCATGTATCTTCTTTAAAGTGATAGTCAGAAAATGTCTCTACAGCACTTGCATTGTGCAGAATGAACGGCACTTGTAGAATACATTGCATTGTTGTTTTTCTTGTATCTTCTTTAATGTCATAGTCAGAAAATCTCTCTACAGCACTTGCATTGTGCAGAATGAACGGCACTTGCAGAATAAATTGCATTGTTGTTTTTCTTGTATCTTCTTGAATGTGATAGTCAGAAAATCTCTCTACAGCACTTGCATTGTGCAAAATGAACGGCATTTGCAGAATAAATTGCATTCTTATTTTTCTTGTATCTTCTTTAATGTGATAGTCAGAAAATCTCTCTACAGCACTTGCATTGCGCAGAATGAACGGCACTTGCAGAATAAATTGCACTGTTGTTTTTCTTGTATCTTCTTTAATGTGATAGTCAGAAAATCTCTCTACAGCACTTCCATTGTGACGAATGAACGGCACTTGCGGAATAAATTGCATTGTTGTTTTTCTTGTATCTTCTTTATTGTGATAGTCAGAAAATCTCTCTACAGCACTTGCATTGTGCAGAATGAACGGCACTTGCAGAATAAATTGCATTGTTGTTTTTCTTGTATCTTCTTTAATGTAATAGTCAGAAAATCTCTCTACAGCACTTGAATTGTGCAGAATGCAGAATGAACGGCACTTGCAGAATAAATTGCATTGTTGTTTTTCTTGTACCTTCTTTAATATGATAGTCAGAAAATCTCTCTACAGCACTTGGATTGTGCAGAATAAATAGCACTTGCAGAATAAATTGCATTGTTGTTTTTCTTGTATCTTCTTTAATATGATAGTCAGAAAATCTCTCTACAGCACTTGGATTGTGCAGAATAAATTGCATTGTTGTTTTTCTTGTATCTTCTTTAATTTGATAGTAAGAAAATCTCTCTACAGCACTTGCATTGTGCAGAATGAACGGCAATTGCAGAATAAATTGCATTGTTGTTTTTCTTGTATCTTCTTTAATGTGATAGTACAGCACTACATACTACAGCACTTGGATTGTGCAAAATGAACGGCACTTGCAGAATAAATTGCATTGTTGTTTTTCTTTTATCTGCTTTAATTTGATAGTCAGAAAATCTCTCTACAGCACTTGCATTGTGCAGAATGAACGGCACTTGCAGAATAAATTGCATTGTTTTTTTTCTTGTATCTTCTTTAATGTGATAGTCAGAAGATCTCTCTACAGCAGTTGCAATGTGCAGAATGAACGGCACTTGCAGAATAAATTGCATTGTTGTTTTTCTTTTATCTTCTTTAATGTGATAGTCAGAAAATCTCTCTACAGCACTTGCATTTTGCAGAATGAATGGCACTTGCAGAATAAATTACATTGTTGTTTTTTTTTATCTTCTTTAATGTGCTAATCAGAAAATCGCTCTACAGCACTTGCATTGTGCAGAATGAACAGAACTTGCAGAATAAATTGCATTGTTGTTTTTCTTGTATCTTCTTCAATGTGATAGTCAGAAAATCTCTCTACAGCACTTGCATTGTGCAGAATGAACGGCACTTGCAGAATAAATTGCATTGTTGTTTTTCTTGTATCTTCTTTATGTGATAGTCAGAAAATCTCTCTACAGCACTTGAATTGTGCAGAATGAACGGCACTTGCAGAATAAATTGCATTCTTGTTTTTCTTGTATCTTCTTTAATGTGATAGTCGGAATATCTCTCTACAGCACTTGCATTGTGCAGAATGAACGGCACTTGCAAAATAAATTGCATTGTTGTTTTTCTTGTACCTTCTTTAAAATGATAGTCAGAAAATCTCTCTACAGCACTTGCATTGTGCAGAATGAACGGCACTTGCAGAATAAATTGCATTGCTGTTTTCCTTGTATCTTCTTTAATGTGATAGTCAGAAAGTCTCTCTAAAGCACTTGCATTGTGCAGAATGAACGGCACTTGCAGAATAAATTGCATTGTTTTTTTTTCTTGTATCTTCTTTAATGTGAAAGTCAGAAAATCTCTCTACAGGAATTGCATTGTGCAGAATAAACGGCACTTGCAGAATAAATTGCATTGTTGTTTTTCTTGTATCTTCTTTAGTGTGATAAACAGAAAATATCTCTACAGCACTTGCATTGTGCAGAATGAACGGCACTTGCAGAATAAATTGCAATGTTGTTTTTCTTGTATCTTCTTTAATGTGATAGTCAGAAAATCTCTCTACAGCACTTGCATTGTGCAGAATGAATGGCACTTGCAGAATAAATTGCATTGTTGTTTTTCTTGTATCTTCTTTAATATGATAGTCAGAAAATCTCTCTACAGCACTTGCATGGTGCAGAATGAACAGCACTTGCAGAATAAATTGCGTTGTTGTTTTTCTTGTATCTTCTTTAATGTGGTAGTCAGAAAATCTCTCTACAGCACTTGCATTGTGCGGAATAACGGCACTTGCAGAATAAATTGCATTGTTGTTTTTCTTGTATCTTCTTTAATGTGATAGTCAGAAAATCTCTCTACAGCACTTGCATTGTGCAGAATGAACGGCACTTGCAGAATAAATTGTATTGTTGTTTTTCTTGTATAATATGATAGTCAGAAAATCTCTCTACAGCACTCGCATTGTGCACAATGAACGGCACTTGCTGAATAAAGCTGAATAAATTGCATTGTTGTTTTTCTTGTATCTTCTTTATGTGATAGTCAGAAAATCTCTCTACAGCACTTGCATTGTGCAGAATGAACGGCACTTGCAGAATAAATTTCATTGTTGTTTTTCTTGTATCTTCTTTAATGTGATAGTCAGAAAATCTCTCTACAGCACTCGCATTGTGTTGAATGAACGGCACTTGCAGAATAAATTGCATTGTTGTTTTTCTTGTATCTTCTTTAATGTGATAGTCAGAAAATCTCTCTACAGCACTTGCATTGTGTAGAATGAACGGCACTTGCAGAATAAATTGCATTGTTGTTTTTCTTGTATCTAACTTCTTTAATGTGATAGTCAGAAAATCTCTCTACAGCACTTGCAATGTGCAGAATGAACGGCACTTGCAGAATAAATTGCATTGTTGTTTTTCATGTATCTTCTTTAAAGTGATAGTCAGAAAATGTCTCTACAGCACTTGCATTGTGCAGAATGAACGGCACTTGTAGAATACATTGCATTGTTGTTTTTCTTGTATCTTCTTTAATGTCATAGTCAGAAAATCTCTCTACAGCACTTGCATTGTGCAGAATGAACGGCACTTGCAGAATAAATTGCATTGTTGTTTTTCTTGTATCTTCTTTAATGTGATAGTCAGAAAATCTCTCTACAGCACTTGCATTGTGCAGAATGAATGGCACTTGCAGAATAAATTACATTGTTGTTTTTTTTTTATCTTCTTTAATGTGCTAATCAGAAAATCGCTCTACAGCACTTGCATTGTGCAGAATGAACAGAACTTGCAGAATAAATTGCATTGTTGTTTTTCTTGTATCTTCTTCAATGTGATAGTCAGAAAATCTCTCTACAGCACTTGCATTGTGCAGAATGAACGGCACTTGCAGAATAAATTGCATTGTTGTTTTTCTTGTATCTTCTTTATGTGATAGTCAGAAAATCTCTCTACAGCACTTGAATTGTGCAGAATGAACGGCACTTGCAGAATAAATTGCATTCTTGTTTTTCTTGTATCTTCTTTAATGTGATAGTCGGAATATCTCTTCTACAGCACTTGCATTGTGCAGAATGAACGGCACTTGCAAAATAAATTGCATTGTTGTTTTTCTTGTACCTTCTTTAGAATGATAGTCAGAAAATCTCTCTACAGCACTTGCATTGTGCAGAATGAACGGCACTTGCAGAATAAATTGCATTGCTGTTTTCCTTGTATCTTCTTTAATGTGATAGTCAGAAAATCTCTCTAAAGCACTTGCATTGTGCAGAATGAACGGCACTTGCAGAATAAATTGCATTGTTTTTTTTCTTGTATCTTCTTTAATGTAAAAGTCAGAAAATCTCTCTACAGGAATTGCATTGTGCAGAATAAACGGCACTTGCAGAATAAATTGCATTGTTGTTTTTCTTGTATCTTCTTTAGTGTGATAAACAGAAAATATCTCTACAGCACTTGCATTGTGCAGAATGAACGGCACTTGCAGAATAAATTGCAATGTTGTTTTTCTTGTATCTTCTTTAATGTGATAGTCAGAAAATCTCTCTACAGCACTTGCATTGTGCAGAATGAATGGCACTTGCAGAATAAATTGCATTGTTGTTTTTCTTGTATATTCTTTAATATGATAGTCAGAAAATCTCTCTACAGCACTTGCATGGTGCAGAATGAACAGCACTTGCAGAATAAATTGCGTTGTTGTTTTTCTTGTATCTTCTTTAATGTGGTAGTCAGAAAATCTCTCTACAGCACTTGCATTGTGCGGAATGAACGGCACTTGCAGAATAAATTGCATTGTTGTTTTTCTTGTATCTTCTTTAATGTGATAGTCAGAAAATTTCTCTACAGCACTTGCATTGTGCAGAATGAACGGCACTTGCAGAATAAATTGTATTGTTGTTTTTCTTGTATAATATGATAGTCAGAAAATCTCTCTACAGCACTCGCATTGTGCACAATGAA
This sequence comes from Artemia franciscana, assembly GCF_032884065.1. Taxonomy (NCBI): domain Eukaryota; kingdom Metazoa; phylum Arthropoda; class Branchiopoda; order Anostraca; family Artemiidae; genus Artemia; species Artemia franciscana. Next base: position 136,483 of record NW_027062675.1, read on the forward strand.
CGGCACTTGCTGAATAAAGCTGAATAAATTGCATTGTTGTTTTTCTTGTATCTTCTTTATGTGATAGTCAGAAAATCTCTCTACAGCACTTGCATTGTGCAGAATGAACGGCACTTGCAGAATAAATTGCATTGTTGTTTTTCTTGTATCTTCTTTAATGTGATAGTCAGAAAATCTCTCTACAGCACTTGCATTGTGTTGAATGAACGGCACTTGCAGAATAAATTGCATTGTTGTTTTTCTTGTATCTTCTTTAATGTGATAGTCAGAAAATCTCTCTACAGCACTTGCATTGTGTAGAATGAACGGCACTTGCAGAATAAATTGCATTGTTGTTTTTCTTGTATCTAACTTCTTTAATGTTGATAGTCAGAAAATCTCTCTACAGCACTTGCAATGTGCAGAATGAACGGCACTTGCAGAATAAATTGCATTGTTGTTTTTCATGTATCTTCTTTAAAGTGATAGTCAGAAAATGTCTCTACAGCACTTGCATTGTGCAGAATGAACGGCACTTGTAGAATACATTGCATTGTTGTTTTTCTTGTATCTTCTTTAATGTCATAGTCAGAAAATCTCTCTACAGCACTTGCATTGTGCAGAATGAACGGCACTTGCAGAATAAATTGCATTGTTGTTTTTCTTGTATCTTCTTTAATGTGATAGTCAGAAAATCTCTCTACAGCACTTGCATTGTGCAAAATGAACGGCATTTGCAGAATAAATTGCATTCTTATTTTTCTTGTATCTTCTTTAATGTGATAGTCAGAAAATCTCTCTACAGCACTTGCATTGCGCAGAATGAACGGCACTTGCAGAATAAATTGCACTGTTGTTTTTCTTGTATCTTCTTTAATGTGATAGTCAGAAAATCTCTCTACAGCACTTCCATTGTGACGAATGAACGGCACTTGCAGAATAAATTGCATTGTTGTTTTTCTTGTATCTTCTTTATTGTGATAGTCAGAAAATCTCTCTACAGCACTTGCATTGTGCAGAATGAACGGCACTTGCAGAATAAATTGCATTGTTGTTTTTCTTGTATCTTCTTTAATGTAATAGTCAGAAAATCTCTCTACAGCACTTGAATTGTGCAGAATGCAGAATGAACGGCACTTGCAGAATAAATTGCATTGTTGTTTTTCTTGTACCTTCTTTAATATGATAGTCAGAAAATCTCTCTACAGCACTTGGATTGTGCAGAATAAATAGCACTTGCAGAATAAATTGCATTGTTGTTTTTCTTGTATCTTATTTAATTTGATAGTCAGAAAATCTCTCTACAGCACTTGCATTGTGCAAAATGAACGGCACTTGCAGAATAAATTGCCTTGTTTTTTTTCTCGTATCTGCTTTAATTTGATAGTCAGAAAATCTCTCTACAGCACTTGCATTGTGCAGAATGAACGGCACTTGCAGAATAAATTGCATTGTTGTTTTTCTTGTATCTTCTTTAATGTGATAGTCAGAAGATCTCTCTACATCAGCTGCAATGTGCAGAATGAACGGCACTTGCAGAATAAATTGAATTGTTGTTTTTCTTGTATCTTCTTCAATGTGATAGTCAGAAAATCTCTCTACAGCACTTGAATTGTGCAGAATGAACGGCACTTGCAGAATAAATTGTATTGTTGTTTTTCTTGTATCTTCTTTAATGTGATAGTCGGAAAATCTCTCTACAGCACTTGCATTGTGCAGAATGAACGGCATTTGCAAAATAAATTGCATTGTTGTTTTTCTTGTATCTTCTTTAAAATGATAGTCAGAAAATCTCTCTACAGCACTTGCATTGTGCAGAATGAACGGCACTTGCAGAATAAATTGCATTGTTGTTTTCCTTGTATCTTCTTTAATGTGATAGTCAGAAAATCTCTCTAAAGCACTTGCATTGTGCAGAATGAACGGCACTTGCAGAATAAATTGCATTGTTTTTTTTCTTGTATCTTCTTTAATGTGAAAGTCAGAAAATCTCTCTACAGGAATTGCATTGTGCAGAATGAACGGCACTTGCAGAATAAATTGCATTGTTGTTTTTCTTGTATCTTCTTTAATGTGATAGTCAGAAAATCTCTCTACAGCACTTGCATTGTGCAGAATGAACGGCACTTGCAGAATAAATTGCATTGTTGTTTTTCTTGTATCTTCTTTAATGTGATAGTCAGAAAATCTCTCTACAGCACTTGCATTGTGCAGAATGAACGGCACTTGTAGAATAAATTGCATTGTTGTTTTTCTTGTATCTTCTTTAATATGATAGTCAGAAAATCTCTCTACAGCACTTGCATGGTGCAGAATGAACAGCACTTGCAGAATAAATTGCATTGTTGTTTTTCTTGTATCTTCTTTAATGTGGTAGTCAGAAAATCTCTCACCATCACTTACATTGTGCAGAATGAACGGCACTTGCAGAATAAATTGCATTGTTGTTTTTCTTGTATATTCTTTAATGTGATAGTCAGAAAATCTCTCTACAGCACTTGCATTGTGCAGAATGAACGGCACTTGCAGAATAAATTGCATTGTTGTTTTTCTTGTATAATATGATAGTCAGAAAATCTCTCTACAGCACTCGCATTGTGCACAATGATCGGCACTTGCTGAATAAATTGCATTGTTGTTTTTCTTGTATCTTCTTTTATGTGATAGTCAGAAAATCTCTCTACAGCACTTGCATTGTGCAGAATGAACGGCACTTGCAGAATAAATTGCATTGGTGTTTTTCTTGTATCTTCTTTAATGTGATAGTCAGAAAATCTCTCTACAGCACTTCCATTGTGTTGAATGAACGGCACTTGCAGAATAAATTGCATTATTGTTTTTCTTGTATCTTCTTTAATGTGATAGTCAGAAAATCTCTCTACAGCACTTGCATTGTGTAGAATGAACGGCACTTGCAGAATAAATTGCATTGTTGTTTTTCTTGTATCTTCTTTAATGTGATAGTCAGAAAATGTCTCTACAGCACTTGCATTGTGCAGAATGAACGGCACTTGCAAAATACATTGCATTGTTGTTTTTCTTGTATCTTCTTTAATGTGATAGTCAGAAAATGTCTCTACAGCACTTGCATTGTGCAGAATGAACGGCACTTGCAGAATAAATTGCATTGTTGTTTTTTGTATCTTCTTTAATGTGCTAGTCAAAAAATCGCTCTACAGCACTTGCATTGTGCAGAATGAACGGCACTTGCAGAATAAATTGAATTGTTGTTTTTCTTGTATCTTCTTCAATGTGATAGTCAGAAAATCTCTCTACAGCACTTGAATTGTGCAGAATGAACGGCACTTGCAGAATAAATTGTATTGTTGTTTTTCTTGTATCTTCTTTAATGTGATAGTCGGAAAATCTCTCTACAGCACTTGCATTGTGCAGAATGAACGGCATTTGCAAAATAAATTGCATTGTTGTTTTTCTTGTATCTTCTTTAAAATGATAGTCAGAAAATCTCTCTACAGCACTTGCATTGTGCAGAATGAACGGCACTTGCAGAATAAATTGCATTGTTGTTTTCCTTGTATCTTCTTTAATGTGATAGTCAGAAAATCTCTCTAAAGCACTTGCATTGTGCAGAATGAACGGCACTTGCAGAATAAATTGCATTGTTTTTTTTCTTGTATCTTCTTTAATGTGAAAGTCAGAAAATCTCTCTACAGGAATTGCATTGTGCAGAATGAACGGCACTTGCAGAATAAATTGCATTGTTGTTTTTCTTGTATCTTCTTTAATGTGATAGTCAGAAAATCTCTCTACAGCACTTGCATTGTGCAGAATGAACGGCACTTGCAGAATAAATTGCATTGTTGTTTTTCTTGTATCTTCTTTAATGTGATAGTCAGAAAATCTCTCTACAGCACTTGCATTGTGCAGAATGAACGGCACTTGTAGAATAAATTGCATTGTTGTTTTTCTTGTATCTTCTTTAATATGATAGTCAGAAAATCTCTCTACAGCACTTGCATGGTGCAGAATGAACAGCACTTGCAGAATAAATTGCATTGTTGTTTTTCTTGTATCTTCTTTAATGTGGTAGTCAGAAAATCCCTCTACAGCACTTGCATTGTGCAGAATGAACGGCACTTGCAGAATAAATTGCATTGTTGTTTTTCTTGTATATTCTTTAATGTGATAGTCAGAAAATCTCTCTACAGCACTTGCATTGTGCAGAATGAACAACACTTGCAGAATAAATTGCATTGTTGTTTTTCTTGTATAATATGATAGTCAGAAAATCTCTCTACAGCACTCGCATTGTGCACAATGAACGGCACTTGCTGAATAAATTGCATTGTTGTTTTTCTTGTATCTTCTTTTATGTGATAGTCAGAAAATCTCTCTACAGCACTTGCATTGTGCAGAATGAACGGCACTTGCAGAATAAATTGCATTGGTGTTTTTCTTGTATCTTCTTTAATGTGATAGTCAGAAAATCTCTCTACAGCACTTCCATTGTGTTGAATGAACGGCACTTGCAGAATAAATTGCATTATTGTTTTTCTTGTATCTTCTTTAATGTGATAGTCAGAAAATCTCTCTACAGCACTTGCATTGTGTAGAATGAACGGCACTTGCAGAATAAATTGCATTGTTGTTTTTCTTGTATCTTCTTTAATGTGATAGTCAGAAAATCTCTCTACAACACTTGCATTTTGCAGAATGAACGGCACTTGCAGAATAAATTGCATTGTTGTTTTTCTTGTATCTTCTTTAAGGTCAATCTCCTAGGTTGAAAGCAAATTCTATTTCCAATAACATTGAAATACGTTACGAGATTTCCTCCTTTCTCATTGGCTTAATTGCTCCTTGAGGGTTGTATCAGAATATCTAAAGACTGTTGACTTTCCCTGAACATTAAGACCGGATTTAAAGGGAATTTAGATTTTTCACATGTCTAATTGGTAACAGCTGACCATTTGAATTTGGTTGATTACAAGTCAGATAACAGTTTAGCATTTGAATTTTCACGATGGGCAGAAAAAAAAATACAAAAACAAAAAAGGGACGGGAAAACCTGAGACATTAGTAAGTTCTATCTCAACGTTATAGTAGAATGTATTACTTTTATTCATTTACAAGTTACTGTTTCAAACAGTTCGTGGTAACAAACTGTAGTAAGAAGCGACTAGGCTCAATAGTGACCAAAACTCTAAAAAACAAAGTTTTGATACAAATAGTTACATCAAAAGAATTGCATTTTAATGCTAATTTTAAATATATAAGTTTCATCAAGTGTAGTCTTACCGGTCAAAAGTTACGAGCCTGAGAAAATGTGCCTTATTTTAGAAAATAGGCGGAAATACCCTCTAAAAGTCACAAAATCTTAAAAAAATCACACCATCAGAGTCAGCATATCCGAGAAACCTACTGTAGAAGTTTCAAGCCCCTATCATAAAAATGGTGGAATTTTGTATTTTTGATAACGGGTGGGTATTTTTTTTTTCCTCAGGGGTGTTCGTATCGACCTAGTTGTCCTAGAATGTCGCAAGATGGTTCATTCTAACGTAAATTAAAAGTTATAGTGTCCTTTTTAAGTGACCAAAAAATCGGAGGGCACCGAGACCCCCTCCAACACACATTTTTCTCCAAGGTCACTGGATCAAAATTTTGAGATAGCCATTGTGTTTACCTTAGTCAAAAACCTAATAACTATGTCTTTAGGGATGACTAAATCCACCACAGTTCCCGGGGGAGGGGCGGCAACTTATAAACTTTGACCATTGTTAACACATAATAGTTGTTAATTATGAAGTGTACAGACGTTTCGGGGGGACTTTTTTTGTGTTGGGTTTAGGGTGGGTTGGGGAGGCAAGTTGAGTGGGAGGATCTTTCCATGCCGGAATTTTTCATGAGGGAAGAGAATTTCCATGAAGGGGTCGTAGGATTTTCTAGCATCATTTACAAAAAGACAATGAGAAAATTATTTTTTTTTCAACTGGAAGTAATGATCAACATTAAAACTTAAAACGAACATAAAATATTACTTATATAAGGGGGTTCATCTCTTCCACAATACCTTGCTCTTTACGCTAAAGTATTTTATATAACTCTAACTAGTTATTCTACGGCCTTTGTTATTCAAGGGTCATTCTGAAAGATTTGGGACAAAATTCAAGCTTTATTGTAAAGAACGAGGTATTGACGAGGGGGCAAACCCCCTCACAATAAAAATATACAATTATATAAGTTCGTTGCATAAGCTAATTCGTAAGGTACGAATGTATATTACTAACAAAAACGTTTGTAAAAAAATAAAACAAATCTAGTTATATTTTTAAGTAACCAAAAATTGGGAGGTAACTAGGCCTCCTCTCCCATCCCCTTTTTTTTAGCGAAATCGTCCGATCAAAACTATGAGAAAACCATTTAGCTTGTAATTAACATAAAAATTGCTTCTCCAGACTAAACATCCGTATGATATATGGGTAGATTATTGCAAAATATATCGTGCGAAGAGTATGTTCCGGCACAATATGCTTCAATCTTTTGAGGATGCCAACTCCAAGTGCAACTTTGGTGGAGATAATGTCGCTATGATGCTTCTACGATAGATTAGAATCAATATGGAAGCCGAGGTACCGCAGTGATATAGCTTGTAAAATAGGTTTTTCACCAAATAGAACTTTACTGAATACATCAACAGAATCACCCACTCCACAGAATGTCAGTAAAAATTTTTCTTTACATTCACACACAGCAAACTTAAACTTGTAAACATCTCTAATCTTTTGAGAGTAATATGAGCTTTAGCTATTAAATTATCTGCAGATTTTGCAAATTTTGTTAGAAATAATGTTAGTAATATATGTATCCTTTAGATAAACGTGCATCATGTTCACGTAAACTAAATAAAGTAAAGGGCCCAGCACAGACATTTTGCTATTTATAATATTAGATATCGTCGTATGAGTTTCTACACCAGGTAACTACTTTAACCCATGAAATACAAGGCTATCAAGCATGGACTCTTGATCATAATTATCAAGCTTTTTTTCTATTCGACCAATTCTCTCCTACAAATTTTCAGTTTGAAATCTCAGACTACCTAGTAGAGCCTGCTCAATTTTTGCAAACTATGGATTAAACTCGAGCGTGGTTGAATCATAAACCTGGCTGATTATCAGTTCAGTACCTTCTTTTTTCAGTGAATTTGGATCATTGAACTTTTCAGTAACTGAAAGTAAATGAAAGTAAGGAGCAACATTAAAACTTAAAACGAACAGAAATTACTCCGTATATGATAGGGGCTTTTCCTCCTAACGCCCCGCTCTTTACGCTAAAGTTTGACTCTTTCTATTAACTTTATTTTTAAAACAGTAAGAAACTTTAGCGTAAAAAGTGGGGCATTGAGGAGGAAAAGCCCCTTTCATATGCGGAGTAATTTCTGTTCGTTTTAAGCTTTAATGTTGCTCCTTACTTTCATTTAAAAAAGCTTGTTTTTTTTATTTAATTTCTGGACGTTTTTGAATTAATGCATGTTTTGATCTTGGCTCTCCGCACATAATAATTAAAGCGAAATTTGCATATGAATTAATTGCAATTAATCGGAATATTTTGAGAAAAAGGAGCGAGGGAGGAGGCCTAGTTGCACTCCAAGTTTTTGATCACTTAAAAAAGCAACTAGAACTTTTAATTTTTTACAAACGTTTTCATTGGCAAAAAATATACGTACTTACGAATGAACTTACGTAACGAACTTCTATATCCGTATGTTTTTATTGCGTATATGAGGGGGTTCAACCCTGGTCGATACCTCGCTCTTTACATTAAAGCTTAGATTTTGTCCCAATTCCTTAAGAATGACCTCTGAATCACAAAGACCGTAGAATAAATAGTTGAAATTACTAAAAATACTTTAGCGTAAAGAGTGAGGTATAACGCGAAGGTAAACCCCTGATATGCATAATAATTTTTGTTCGTTTTAAGTTTTAATGTTGCTCCTTACTTTGAGTAGAAACAAACTTTTCATATTTATTTTTTCATTGTTTTTTCAAATAATGCTCGAAAATCCTGCGCCACCTTAATTGAAATTCACTTCCCCCATGAGAGGTTTCTCCATGGAAATATCCTCCCATGTAACCCTCCCCCCTCAAATCCCCCCTAAACCAAAAAAAATCCCCCTGAAAACGTCTGTACACTCCCCAGTAACCATTGCTATATGTAAACACAGGTCAAAGTTTGTGACTTGCAGCCCCTCCCACGGGGACTGCGGGGGAGTGAGACGTCCCTAAATACATAGTTATTAGGTTTTTCGACGATGGTGAATAGAATGGCTATCGCAGAATTTTGATCCGGTGACTTTTGGGAAAAAATGAGTGTGGGAGGGGGAGTAGGTGCCCTCCAATTTTTTTGGTCACTTAAAAAGGTCACTAGAACTTTTAATTTCCATAAGAATTAGCCTTCTTGCGACACTCTAGGACCACTCAGTCGATAAGATCACCCCTGGAAAAAAAAAAGGAAAAACAAACAAAAAAAAACAAAACAAATAAACACGCATCCGTGATCTGTCTTCTGGCAAAAAAATGCGAAATTTCACATTTTTGTAGATAGGAGCTTGAAACTTCTACTCTATGGTTCTTTGATACGCTGAATCTGATGGTGTTAAGATTGTATGACTTTTAGGGGGTGTTTCCCCCTATTTTCTAAAATGGGGCAAATTTTCTCAGGCTCGTAACTTTCGATGGGTATAACTGGTCTTGATGAAACTTATATATTTAAAATCAGCATTAAAATGCGATTCTTTCGATGTAACTATTGGTATCAAAATTCCATTTTTTAGAGTTTCGGTTACTATTGAGCCGGGTCGCTCCTTACTACAGTTCGTTACCACGAACTGTTTGATTGGTTATATTTTCCAGCAGATGACTTCTTATTTTCTCCAGCTGGGCTTCAGTTGTAGCTAATTGTTCGTAAATCAGGGCGATACTTGAAGACACCGAGTTAGACCCTAATTTATCTCTTGCTTCCAGGGCTTAAAAGGTCTTAGAAAAAGTTTCGTAAATTTCTGTGGTATTAGTAAGTTTTTGTGGCACTTTGTATTTACAAAGTGACATATAGTGATCGTAAATTCTGTCAGTCTGTCTGTCTGTCTTTCCCTGTTTTGCTAGTTTAGTCACTTCCAGATAAGCTAGGACGATGAAATTTGGCATGCGTATCAGGAACCTGACTAGATTAAATTAGAAATAGTCGTTTTCCCAATTCGATCATCTGTGGGGAGTGGGGAGACGGTTAATTCAGAAAAAAAGACCGGTTTGAAACTTGGTGGAAAAAATGAGAACAAATCCTAGATACGTGATTGACATATTCGGAATGGGTCCGCTCTCTTTGGAGAAGTAGGGAGGGGGGTTAATTGTGAAAAATGAGAAAAATCTGTACCTGACAAGATTAAATTAGAAATAATCATTTATCCGACTCGACCGTCTGTAGGGGGGAGTGGAGGGACGGTAAATTCGAAAAAATGAGGTATTTTTAAGTTACGAAGGAGTGATCGAATCTTAATGAAATCTCATATTTAGAAGGATCTTGCAACTCAGATCTTTTATTTTAGATCTGACTGAATCCAGTTTCATTGGGGGGAGTTGTGGGGGCGGGACCAGAAATCTTGGAAAACGCTCAGAGTGAAGAGGTCAGGATGAAATTTGGTGGGAAGAATAAGCACACATCCAAGATACGTAACCGCCGTAACTGGACCAGATCCGCACTCTTTGGGAGAGTTGGGGGGAGGGTAACTTGGAAAAATTAGAAAAATGAGGTCTTTGTAATTTATGGACGGGTGATAAGATCTTAATGAAACTTTATATTTAGAAGGATCTTGTGCTTCAGCACTCTTGTTACAAACCCTGACAAGATCTGGTGACAGTGGCCAGAGGCGGAGGGGGAAACCAAAAATCTTGGAAAATGATTAGAGTGAAGATATCGGGATAAAACTTGGTGGGTAGAATAAGCAAATATCGTAGATACGTGATTGACGTAACTGGACGGATCCACTCTCTTTGGGGGAGTTGGGGGGGAAGGGTTAATTCCGACAAATTAGAAAAAATGAGGTATTTTTAACTTAGGAAAGAGTCATCAGATATCAATGAAATTTGATGTTTGGAAGGATATCGTGTCTCATAGCTCTTATTTTAAATTCCGAACGGATCCGGTGATATTGGGGGGAAACTGGAAGGGGGAACCAAAAATTATGGGAAACGCATAGAGTGGGGGGATCGGAATGAAACTTGGTGGTAAAAACCATCGTAAGTCCTAGATATGAGATTGACGCAACTGGAACGGATCTGCTCTCTTCGGGAGAGTTGGGAGGAGGAGGGTTAATTCTGAAAAATAAAAAAATAAGGTATTTTCAACTTTCGAAGGAGAGATTGGACCTTATTGAAATTTGATATTTCCAAGGATAGCATGTCTCAGAAAACGCTTAGAGTATAGGGGTCGTGATGAAACTTGATGGTAAAAATAAGCACAAGTCCTAGAAATGGGATTGACATAGCCGGAACGGATCTGCTCTCTTTAGGGGAGTTGGGGGGAGGGGGAGGGTTAATTCTAAAAAAAATACACAAAATTAGGTGTTTTAACTTATGAAAGAGCGATCTTACCTTAATGAAATTTCATATTTAGAAGGACCTCGAAACCCAGATCTCCCATTTTAAATCCCTACCAGATCCAGTGTCATTAGGGGGGGGGGAATATTGGAAAACGCTTAAAGTGGAGAGATCAGGATGAAACTTGGGGGAACGAATAAGCACACGTCCAAGATAGGTGACTGACATAACCGGCTCGGATCTGCTCTCTTTGGTGGAGTGGGGGGGGGAGTAATTCGGTAAAATTATAAAAAATGAGGTATTTGTAACTTCCGAACGGGTGTTCAGATCTTAATGAAATTTGATATCTAGAAGGATCTTGTGCTTTAAAACTCTCATTTTAAATCCCGACCAGATCCGATGACATTGAAGGGAGCTGGAGGGGGAAACCGGAATTCTTGGAAAACGTGAAAATCGAGGTATCTTACAAATGGGTGATAGGATCTTAATGAAACTTAATATATAGAAGAATCTTATGTCTCAGATAATCCATTTTCAATTCGAATTGGATCCAAGGATATAGAGGGTTGGAGGGAAAAACAGAAACCTTGGAAACCGGAAATCTTGGAAAACGCTTAGAGTGGAGAGATCGGAATAAAACTTGATGGGAAGAATAAGCACAAGCTTTAGATACGAGATTGACATTATTGGTATGGATCCGTTCTCTTTGGGGGAGCTGGAAGTTGTTAATTTGGAAAAATTAGAAAAATTGAAGTGTTTTTAACTTAAGAATGGGTGACCGGATCTTAATAAAATCTGATAATTAAAAAAAACTCATGTCTCAAAGCTCTTCTTTTAAATACCGACCAGATCTATTGATATTGGGGGGGGGAGTTGGAGGGGGAAACCAGAAAACTTGGAAAACGCTTATAAATGCCGTAGATACGTAATTGACGTAACCGGACTGGATCCGCTTTCCTTGGGGGACTTAGGTGGTGTGGTTCAGTGCTTTGGTGATTTTGGCGCTTCCGGACGTGCTAGGACGATGAAAATTGGTAGGCATGTCAGGGAGCTGCACTAATTGACTCTTTACAGTTGTTTTCCCCGATTTGACCATCTTGGGGGCTGAAGGGAGAGGAAAAATTAGAAAAATTGAGGTATTTTTAACTTACAAATGGGCGATCGGATCTTAATGAATTTTGATATTTAGAAGGACCTCGTGTCTCAGAGCTCTTGTTTTAAATCCCGACCGGCATTAAGCCTTTGATTTTTCTCTTAAAGCAAGCTATTGATTCTTAGAATTTTACTAGAGCTCATATCACATGAGCTCTTGGCTCCTCTTGAGCTCGTCACAAGTGCCATATGAGCTCTTAGCTCTTGTTTTTGACGAATAGTATATAAATATAAGTAGATTCAAAAATTTATTAAATACCCCTAAGAGGTTTCCTTCCTCCCTTACCTGTATTTATGACCCCAGGGCAAGATTGCCCAATGTTTATTATGTACCTTCAGGAACATATGACTTTAACTCCGTAAAGCAAAGTATATGATTACCGCGGTTCCAAACCGGGGTAATCAGTCATTTATGAACGAGCCTATAAATCGTCAACTATATGAGATGTTGGGGAAAAACCAAAATATTCTAAGATACGGCACTATTGGGAATAAAATGAGATCCCGTGGAACTAAAATGGACGAATATCCTACAACTTTAGATAAAAAAAAATAATGTTCGTATATTTTATAGGCGTTTCTTTACTTTTAAGAGCCAATAATGTTTAAAATAATGTGTTTTAAAGAATAACGTTCTTTTTTTAAAATAATATTCATACATTTTATAGGCCTAAAATCGCTATTTCTTTACCTTTAAAGGCCGATAATGTTCAAAATAATGTGTTTTTAAGAATAATGTTCTTTTTAAGAATAACTTTCTTTTTAAAAATAATGTTCATACATTTTAAAGGCCTACAATCAGTGTTTCTTTACTTTTAAAGGCCAATAATGTTTAAAATAATGTGTCTTTAAGAATATTGTTCTTTTTAAAAATAAAGTACATACACTTTATAGGCGTACAATCGGTGTTTCTTTACTTTTCAAGGCCAATAATGTTTAAAATGATGTGTTTTTAAGAATAATGTTCTTTTTAAGAATAAAGTTCTTTTTAAAAATAACGTTCATACATTTTATAGGTCTACAATCGGTGTTTCTTTACTTTTAAAGGCCAATAATGTTTAAAATGATTTGTTTTTAAGAATAATGTTCTTTTTAAAAATAATGTTCATACATTTTATAAGTCTACAATCGGTGTTTCTTTACTTTTAAAGGCCAATAATGTTTAAAATGATATGTTTTTAAGAATGATGTTCTTTTTAAAAATAATGTTCATACATTTTATAGGCCTACAATCGGTGTTTCTTTACTTTTAAAGGCCAATAATTTTATCTGCTTTGTAACAGCTGTGTAACCTAACAAATTCCCATTCGTATGAGGTGTTAAAAATGATATTGCCTCAAGGTGTTGTTGCCAATTATACATATTTTCAACTTCCTTTTAAATCTGGTCGTAATAATAAGGAGATGTCAACATTCTTAATGATATTCTGGCAAACCCCTTAAGGAGTGCTTAAGCCAATGAGAAAGGAGAAAATCTTGAATACTAAGAATTATTGCTAAAAATCATCTCTTATAACTACAAACTTAAGAATCTTTGGGATTATTAATCAGTATAAGATCTACAAAATGACACAAAAATCAAGGCTGTATAATTAGTACAACTCTTTTAAATAGTAAAGGAAGGATATCTTAAATAGCAAATTTTATAGGAAACTGATAATAATAAAAAAAAAAATTCCCGGCCAAAAATTTTGAAATCTTGTGGCAAATCGAGAGGCTACTTTACAATTCTCTACATCTTCTAAAAGTAATTTTATTACTACTTTTAAAAATTAGAGGTGTCCCCACTAATTAATTTTTTATGAAGGTCTAAAGAATAAAAATGCGAATTTGTTCGGCCTATTCATGTTAAAGCTTTCAATGAAGCCACAATAATTTTTTCATCAAAGAATCTGCTCGTGTCTGCTGTTAATACGCATTTCACTGCTATAGGAAAATAGCATTGGCTTCAAACCTCGGAGATCCACCTTAATGTGATAGTCAGAAAATCTCTCTACAGCATTTCATTCAACCTTTCAATCATCCAGCCTTCTTTAAATTATCTTGTCGGGACCGATATTGCCAAAAAATTTCGACCAAAAATGCATTACAGGCCTCAGCAAAAAACAATTTGACAATTTTTTGGATTGCGCGCCTGATTACTTCAGTGATCCAGTTAAGCCAGTTAGGAGCCAGAAGCGATCTGAATTTTGTATTTGGTCTTCGGTCACTACGTTCTTTGGCCTCACTTTCACTATTATCTTTGTTTTCATCACTCAGAGTGTCAGCGTCAATTTTAATTTCTTGTTGGAGTGGAAAAGGCTCCTTTGAGGTTGGAACATTATAATTCTGAGCCTCATTGACTGGTTCAGATTCACTATCTTTCGAAGTTTTATCCATATAGGATTCTTTGTACTTTTTGATCACCCACCTGATTGCTACTCCAGTACATGCGACTGGAATTCCAATAGCACAAAGTTTTAAAATCATTCCTTATTTTCTTTAAATGACTAAGAGAAATGCCTGGGAATGCTCGTATATATTGTAGAAAAGACGTCATGGTTTTCTCACTGCTATGATGTTTTATACCAAGAGTGACGTCATATTATCTGTAGTGATATGCCATTTCAGGTTTATACAACCTAGAATGGCTTCATAAAAAATATGACGTCATGCAAATTTATGAAAGCAAGGAGAAATTAGACTGATAGTAGCAGAGTTTACCTGACAAAAATTTCATTAGCTTTCTAATAAGTCTTTTTTAAGGATAGAAGTTTACAAAACGATAAAACCAGCTGAAAACTCAAAATACATTCAATTGTGATGAATTATTTTAATTTAGAAAGACAAGCCGTCTATGTTGCTATTTTTTCAGAAAGGGGAGGGGATAGAAATTCTTTGAGTTTTATTACAAAATATTTTGCGATTAAATTATGTTTAATTAGTCGATAAAAGAAATATGAGGTACTTATTGAACTGCCTTCTTTATTATTTTGTATATTGAATATAAAGGGGAAAGACATGAAGAAATGATATAGCAGATTCATGATGGTTAGAATTGCGGCCACATTCAGGACTCTTTTGTCTTAAGAGTGGCCGTTAATGGTAAATTGTTTGTTTAATTTATATTTGTTTTAGATGACAATAAAAATGTCTATGTCTATGTCATGTCTAAATACATCAAATGTAAAAAAAAAATATATTATTTCATTTAAAGCAAGCTTTTTCGGTGGCCACAATTCACAAAATATTTGGGAGGGGCATACATATTTAAAAAATATAGGGTGGTGATAATTTTGTTTCTTTCTCGACTTTTTCCATACCTGTATGTATTTTCTCATACTTAAAAAAAGTTTGGAAGAACAGGAAGAAAATTCTAATGTAAAAACCGGTTTAAACAGAGTCTGGAGAATTAACAATAGTTCGAGTAGCGTGGAGACATCAAACTCTGCCGGTTACTAAATATATAAGAGAAAATAAATAAATATATGAGAAGTGCTAGAAATAACCCGTACCTAATACTTCAGATAAATTTAACACAACACAAGAGTCAAAAAAGAGCAAAGGTTTTATTTTTAAAAGAAGTTTGGTTTTTGGTTTTTAATAGTCTCGTTTTAAAAAGATAATCAAGAAAATCAAAAGAGTTTTATAACTTGTAATATAAGTACAATCTTGCATAGTCTTCGTACTGAAATAAGAATTTTAAGATGTTAAAATAAACTAACTACTAACTAATATGTGAGTGAACAAAATGTTCCAGGTATTTAAATTATATTAGCGAGACTCATGTCACGCTGTGGAAACTAGTAAATTAACATTATGAGATTGAGAAGGAACAAATTATTCTACTCACATCTAAGCAAAGCTACCCACACTCGCCAAACTTCCCACACCAACTCCTTTTTCCAAAATCCTTCTCGTCCTTCTATACAACATTTATTTACAATTCGCATTTGTTATCAAACAGTTCGTGGTAACGAACTGTAGTAAGGAGCGACCCGGCTCAATAGTACCAAAACTCTAAAAAAATGAATTTTGATATCAATAGCTACATCAAAAGAATCGCATTTTAATGCTGATCTTAAATATTTAAGTTTCATCAAGTTTAGTCATTTAGCAACTCATTAAATCAACTTATTTAGGAAAATAGGGGAAAACACCCCCTAAAAATTGCAGGATCTTAACGAAAATGACATCATCAGATTCAGCGTATCAGAGAACCCTACTGTAGAAATTTCAAGCTCCTATCTACAAAAATGTGGAATTTTGTATTTTTTGCCAGAAGAAAAATCACGGGTGCGTGTTTATTTTGTTTTTTTTTGTTTTTGTTTTTTCCCAGGGGTCATCGTATCGAACAAGTGGTCCTAGAATGTCGCAAGAGGGCTCATTCTAACGGAAATGAAAAGTTCTAGTGCCCTTTTAAAGTGACCAAAACAATTGGAGGGCATCTAGGCCCCCTCCCACGCTCATTTTTTTCCCGAAGTCAACGGATCAAAATTTTGAGATAGCCATTTTGTTCCGCATAGTCGAAAACCATAATAACTATGTCTTTGGGGATGACTTACTCCCCCACAATCCCTGGGAGAGGGGCTGCAAGTTACAAACTTTGACCAGTGTTTACATATAGTAATGGTTATTGGGAAGTGTACAGACGTTTTCAGGGGGATTTTATTTTGTTTGGGGGTGGGGCTGAGGAGAGGGGGCTATGTTGGAAGATCTTTCCTTGGAGGAATATGTCATGGGGGAAGAAAAATTCAATGAAAAGGGTGCAGGATTCTCTAGCATTTCTATAACAAAACAATGAAAAATAAACATGAAAACGTTTTTTCAAATGAAAGGAAGAAGTAGCATTGAAACTTAAAACGAACAGAGATTATTACGCATATGAGGGGTTCTAAAAATACTTTAGCATAAAGAGCGAGGTATTTAGGAGGAGATAAATACCTTGCTCTTTATGCTAAAGTATTTTTAGTAATTTCAACTATTTATTATACGGCCTTTTTGATTCAGGGGTCATTCTTAAAGAATTGGGAGAAAACTTACGATTTAATGTAAAGAACGAGGTATTAACGAGGGTACCAACCCCCTCATATACATAATACAAATTAAAGAATATAAAAGTTTCTTACGTAAGTTACTTCTTAAGTTACGTATATTTTTTACTAATAAAAAAATTCATTAAAAATTAAAATTTATGGTTGCCTTTTTATGTAACCGAAAAATTGCATGGCAACTAGGCCTCCTTCCCCATCCCTTATTTCTCAAAATCGTGATCAAAACTAAGAGAAAGCCATTTAGCCAAAAAAGGAATTAATATACAAATTTCATTTGAATAATTTATGTGTGGAGAGACAAAATCAAACATGCATTAATTCAAAAACGTTCAGAAATTACATAAAAAAAAAACTAGTTTTTTTAACTGAAAGTAAGGAGCGACATTAAAACTTAAACGAACAGAAATTACTTCGTATATAAAAGAGGCTGCTTCCTCATCAACGCCCCGATCTTTACGCTAAAGTTTGACCCTTTCTCTCAATTCTTCTTTTTAAAACAGTAAAAAAAACTGTGAAAACCAAACCACCTGAAGGCCTACCGCGAGTGGACTTATTGCTTGATAAAGAAGTGCTTGATTATTGCTTGACAAGAAGTGTTTCTGGAGACCCACCACGTCAAACAGCGAGCAAAGTTCAGACAGTAGGTGATGGTAGTCAGACAGTAGTGTTTTGGTAGAACTTTCCTTTTCATGTTCCACGATACAGTTTTTAAGGTTTCTTCAGGCATTAGAATTCATTAGAAGAGAATGAGTGACAGGACATTTAAAACTCTAACATGGGGGGGGTCAGAGGAGTTGCAAAGAGCACACTTAAGTTCCTTGGTGCAAGGATTATCTTTGGTCGTGGAGTGGCCCGCCTCGCCACACCTGGAACATTTTCGGGTACTTCAGCACGCAGACGCAAAATAACCATATGACTGGCAAGCGAAGGATTGGGGTGGCAAGCGTTGAAATATACTAATGGGGAGTCTTTCGTACCCTATGATGGGTGGAAAGCGAATAGAAGACTCGAGGTCCTCTTTAGACTCAAAATGAAGCTTAAACGAATGGGTGTTTCGGATTTGAGTTACTTTCAAACTTTTAGCAATCAGATTACATAGGCTATTTTCGTTCAGGAACATAACGGATAATACCGGATAAAGAGAGGCATTGGAGTTTAAGCTCGACTTCAGGGTCGTTCCCGGTTATGCGTGACATAATAGATTCGGCACCACTTTTATCCTTTGTGGCTACTTTCCAGGCGTCTCTACTGGGACGAAGCTCTATTATGTAACATTGTGACTTACCTTTTCTATTCCAGTTGACCTTGGTTCTACAAGTATTGAATAAACGTCTGCTTACGAATCAACCGAATTTTTACATGGTGTCAGAATCCCTCTAAAAGTCATCTAAGTGCCTTATCGTATATGAAGTATGTATGAGAGTACGAAAAGTCTTAGAGAAGTGAGCCAAGCGCCTTCTCGTATTCTAAGAGTGAAGACCACTAATCGAAAGAATTGGTATGATGATGCATGCCCGATTAAAGTGGGGTGGATTGGTTAAGGAATAGTGTTATTTGTTGGTAATATATAGTATGGTTTTTGTACCAGCTCACTGGTTACATTTACACTGGTTTACAATTATATTCTCTTTAGCTTCTCCACACAGATGCTCCAGATAAGCTATACAGGAGTCAGGCTTTCTAATGTCTAAGGGGGGCTTCTTGAGAATAACTGTATAAGAAGGCTTGGCTGGTGGAGTGACTAATTGATTCATGGATATAGCAAGTTTCTCAGCTGCACGGGATTTTTTCTCACTTTCAATAACGTCCTTCAAATTATTGGAGATTTCTGCCACTTTTTGAGTAACAATAGCACTCAATTCACCAGGCGTAGTTGGGACCTCCGTAGGATCAAAAATTACAAATTTTACCAATTTGATCCGGTTAGTCTCACACAACTGGATCAGTTTCAGCATGTCTAACACTTTAGTGGCAATCTTAAGGCGAGCAACGTTGCGACTCGAAGTATTCGAATAGTTCAAAAGTGAATCCTTAGCTTTTATAATCGTATCCTTGTCATAAAATCCCACTGCCTTTTCGCAAATTTCATCAGTCTTATTTGTTTGTAGCGCTCGCGATAAATAATTTAGCAAAGCATTATGCACAAGTCTTTCTTTCTCACTCGACACTATGCTAATAAAGTCCAGACACATTCAATAGGAAAAAATAACTGGTTTCTTTTTGCACGCGACAAAAGCTCATTAGTGACTGAAATTTAATTGATACATGAAATGTAATCAAATACCTGAAATTAGGTCAGTAGATAATACTTTTAATCCTTATCATATTTTTTTTTAAAGAAAAGAATAATCCAAATTCAAGTCCAAATTCTTAATTCTTCAGCAACACGGTAAAATATATCTGCACTCTCAATTTTATAATATATTCCAATGTTAATCCGGCTTAAAATTGAAGTATTGTGCATTGGTCAGATGCCAAATAGATACAATATCTGAATATTTTCTGAATATATTTTCGTTATTCTCAGTTACCCTGACTTGGACTAGAAATAGTTACTTGATGTATAAAAACCACCTAGTTTTGCCTATTTGTGTTATTGATAAAAGGCTACATGATTTTCGTTCTTCTATGTCGATTACATCTCATGCATGGTCAGCATTATTTACTTAACTGTTTGTTGGTTTTGATTTAATTTTACTTATTTACTTATTTTTTACTATTTTCTCTTACTGCTCCATCTTATGGGCGTTTCGCCCTCTTTTTTGTAGATAGGTTACATATAAATAGATTGATTGATGATATATTTTTAAATTTTTAAAAACATTCAATATAATTTCCACATGTATTCTTTTTTTGAAAACTGGATAACTGTGATGTGCGTTGACCGGCATTGGAACTACTGAAATCCTGTCTGGATAAACAAGGCAAAAAATAGATAGGGATAATTTTCTCTCTCCAGTTGTACTTCAGTCTTCAAAGGTAGGAGTACCTCAGGGATCAGTCCTGGGTTCTTTGCTTTTTATGTGCACATAAATGATCATTACTACGCCTTGTTTATCTCGTGTCTCAAAACACATTCTGCAGATGTTACCGCAGTCCATATCTGGGTCCAGGTAGTTGGATGAAGAAGCCTAAATATCAGATTTTTTTATTAATATCTTTAGCCTATTTGTTTTCTTCGAAACTTACTAAATGCCTGCATATACCTTACTTATGAAGTTTGCCTCGTTACCAAGCTTACCAGGCTACGAGCTAAAATACAGAACAATCAATATTTTGGTTACTATTCGGCAACAAATATATGAGATAACTATGAGAGGTTGATCATCACCTGGAATAGAGGGAATACCCGCAATAATTTGGAAGTGGACAATGTCGGGGGTAGTGTCTGTATTATTCGGGGTTATTATCTATATTACTCAGAAGTAATGTCTTTATTAGTCAGGGGTATTGTCTTTATTAATCAGGGGTAATATCTATTATATAAGTCATGGGTAATGTCAATATTAGTCGGGGATAACATCTATGTTAATTTTGGGGGTAATGTCTATATTAGTCAGGGGCAATGTCTATATTAGTCGTAGATAATGTCTATATTAGTCGGGGCAATCTCTATATTAGTCGGGGGTAATGTGTACATTAGTTGGGGATAATGTCTATATTAGATGAGGGTAATGTCTACATTAGTCGGGGTAATGTCTATATTAGTTGTGGGTATTAGTGGGGGGTAATATCTTTATTGGTCGAGGGTAATGTCTATATTAATATTGGGGGCAATGTCTATATTCATGTCGGGGGTAATGTGTATAGGAGTCGTGGGTAATGTCTATATTAGTCGAGGCAATGTCTATATTAATGTCAGGAACAATGTATTTGTTAGTCGGGTATAATATTTGTATTAACATCGGGGGTAGTGTCTAAATTAGTCAGTGGTAGTTTCAGTATTAGTCCGGCATAATATCTATATTAATGTCGGGGTTAATGTCTGTAGTTGTTTGGATAATGTCTATATTAGTAGGGGTATTATCTATATAGGCTGGGGGCTATCTCTATATTAGTCGGGGGTAATGTCTATAATAGTCAGGGTTAAAATCTATGTTAGTTGGCGGCAATCTCTATATTAATCGGGGGTAATTTCTATTTTAGTTGGGTGTAATGTCAATATTAATCAGGGGTAATTTCTAAATTAGTTGGGGGGGGGGGGGGTAATGTCTATATTAGTCATGGATAAGGTCTCTATTAGTCAAGGGTAATGTCTAAATTAATTTCGCGGGTAATGTCTATAATAGTTTGGGGTATTATTGTCTTTATTAGCCGGGGGTAATGTCTATATTAATGTCTGGGGTAATGTCTATAATAATGTCAGAGGTAATATCTATATTAGTCAGAAGTAATGTCCATATTAGTCTGGGGTAATGTCTACATTAATGTCAGGGGTAATATCTATGTTAGTTGGGGGTAATTTTTGAATTACCAGGGGGTATTCTCTATATTAGTTGGAGGTAATGTCTATATTAGTTGGGAGTAGCATCCAGATTATTCAGGGGCAAAGTCTATATTAGTCGTAGGTAATATCAATATTAGTCAGGGGTAATGTCTCTATTGGTGTCGAGGGTAATGTCTATATTAATCGGTGGTAATATCTACATCATCAGAAATATAATCTCTTTATTAGTTGGGGGGTAATGTCCATATAATCCGGGGGTATTTTCTATATTGGTTGGGGGTAAAGTCTATATTAATCAGGGGTAGTCTCCAGATTAGTTAGGGGTAATGTCTATATTAGTCGGGGGTGATGTCAATGTTAGTCAGGGGTAATGTCTATATTAGTGTCGGGGTGAATGTCTATTTTAATGTCGGGGGTATTGTCGATATTAATCGTGGTTAAAGTCTATGTTAGTTGGATTTATTCTCTATATTAGTCGGGGGTAATTTCTAAATTAATTTGGGGGGAAAGTCTATATTAGTCGGGGATAAGGTCTGTAGTGGTCAGGGGTAATGTCTAAATTAATTTTGGGGGTAATGTCTATAATAGTTAGGGTTAATTTGTATATTAATGTCGGGGATAATGTCTATATTAGTGTCGAGGATAATGTCTATATTAATGTCGGGGGTAATGTCTATATTAGTCAGAAGTAATGTGTATATTAGCTGTTGGTAATGTCATTATAAGTTTGGGATAATGTCTATATTTGTCGGAGGAATGTCTATATTGATGTTGGGGGTCATGGTTATATTGGTCGGGGGTATTGTCTCTATTAATCCGGGGTAATGTCTATATTAATGTCGGGGGTAATGTCTATATTAGTTGGGCGTAATTTCTACACTAGTTGGGGGTAATGTCTATATCAGCCGAGGGTACTCCCTATATTAGTTGGGTGTATTGTCTATATTAGTCGGGGGTAATATAAATATTAGTCAGGGGTAATGTATATATTAGTTGTTGGTAATATTTATATTATTCGGGGTATAGTCTCTCTATTAGTTGGGGGTAATCCCCATATTAGTTTGGGGTAATGTCTATATTAGTTGAGGGTAATGTTTACATTAGTCGAGGGTACTGCATATATTAGTTGGGGGTAATATCAAATATGAGTCTGGCGTAATGTCTATATTAGGTGGGGTAATGTTTTTATTAGTCGGAGTTAATTACAATATTAGTAAGAGGTAATGTCTATCCTAGTCGAGGGTAATTTCTACATCACTGTCGGGGGTAATGTTTTTATTAGTTGGGGATAATGTTTGGGATAATGTCTAGATTTAATTTAGGGGGTAATGTCTATATTAGTTGGGGGCAATGTCAATATTAATGTAAGAGGTAATGTCTGTATTAATGGGTGGTAATGTCCATATTAATCGGGGATAATGTCTATAGTAATGTCAGGGGTAATGTCTATATTAGTCGGGGGTAATGTCTAAATTAGTCCGAAGTAATGTTCATATTAGTGTCGAGGGTAATGTCTGTATTAGTTATGGTAATGTTTATTTTAGTCGGGGGTATTATGTATATTAGTCAGGGCAATTTCTATATTTGTCGGGGTTAAAATCTATATTAGTCTGGGGTAATATCTAAATTAGTCAGGCGTAATGTCGATATTAATCGTGGGTAAAGTTTATGTTGGTCGGAGGTGTTCTCTATATTAGTCGGGGTAATGTCAATATTAGTCGTGGGTAATGTTTATATTAGTCAGGGGTAATTTCTAAATTAGTTGGGGATTAGGTCTATATTAATCAAGGGTAAGGTCTGTATTAGTCAGGGGTTATGTCTATATAATTTTGGCGGAAAAGTTTATAATAGTTAGGGGTAATTTCTATATTAGTCGGTGGTAGTGTTTATGTTAATGTCGGAGGTAATGTAGGTATTAGTCATGGATAATTTCTAAATTAGTTGGGGGTTATGTCTATATTAGTCGAGGGTATGGTCTTTACTAGTCAGGGGTTATGTCTATATTAATTTTGGGGGTAATGTATCCAATAGTTATGGGTAATATCTATATTAGTTGGTAATGTCTATACTTAATATTAATATCAGGGGTAATGTGTATATTAATCTGGGTTATTTTCTATATGTGTCTGGGTTAATGTCTATGTTAGTTGGGGATAATTTCTACATTAGTTGGGGGTAATGTCTCTATAATTCGGGGGCATTCTCTATACTAGCTGGGTATAATGTCTATATTAGTGTCGGGGTTAATGTCTATATTAAACAGTGGTAATATCTATATTAGTTGAGGGTAATGTCTAAATTAGTCAGGGGTAATGTCTATATTAGTGTCGGGGGTATTGTCTAATATTTATTTGGGGTAACATCCATGTTAGTAGAGGGTAATGTCTACATTAGTCGAGGGCAACTTCTATATTAGTCAAGGGTAATTTCTATATGAGTTTGGAGAAATGTTTTTATTAGGCAGGGGTAATGTTTATATTAGTCGGGGGTAATTTCTACATTAATCAGGGGTATTGTCTCTATTTGTCGGGGGTAATATTTATTTTAGTCGGGGGTAATGTCTATATTAATGTCGGGGACAATGTCTATATTAGTCGGGGGTAATGTCTATTAGTCGAAGTTTTTCTCTATATTAGTCAGAAGTAATGTCTTTATTAAATTGGGGAGTGTCCATGTTAGTCAGGGGTAATATCTACTATGTTAGTCATGGGTACTGTAAATATTAATCGGGAGTAATATCTATATTACTCGGTGGCAATGTCTATATTAGTCGGTGGCAATGTCTACATTAATGTGGGGGATAATATTTTTGTTATTCGGGGGTAATGTCTACATTAGTCGGTGGTAATATCTATATTACTCGGGGTTAAAATCTATATTAGTTGGGGGCAATCTCTGCATTAGTCGGGTGTAATGTTGATATTAATCGTGGTTAAAGTTTATGTTAGTCGGAAGTATTCTCTATATTAGTAGGAGGTAACGCCGATATTAGTCGTAGGTAATGTCTATCTTAGTTGGGAGTAATGTCTAAATTAGTTGGGGGTAAGGTCTATATTAGTCGAAGGCAATGTCTCTGCTAGTCAGGGGTAATATTGATGTCTGGAGTAATGTCTATATTAGTTGGGAGTAATGTGTATATTAATTTCGGGGGTAAAGTCTATATTAATTGGGGATAATTTCTATATTAGCTGAGGGTAACGTCTATATTAGTCCGGGTGAAGTCTATATTAGTCGGGGGTAATGTTTATGTTAATGTCAGCGGTAATGTCTATATTAGTCGGGGGAATTCTCTATATTTGTTTGGGGTAATGTCTTTATTAGTCGGGGCTAGTGTCCAGATTAGTCAGGGGTAGTGTCTATATTAGTCGAGGATAATATCAATCTTATATTATTCGGGGTACAATCTATATTATTCGGGGTATAATCTACATTATTCGGGGTACAATCTCTTTATTCGTCAGGGTAATGTCTATATTAGTTGAAGGTAATGTCTATTATAGTCGGAAGTAATGTCTACATTAGTCAGGGGTAACGTATATATTAATGTCGAGTGAAATGTCTATATTAATGTCGGGGGTGATGTTTTTATTAGTCGGGGGTAATGTCTATATTAGTGGTTGTAAAGTATATATTAATGGCAGGGGTAATGTCTATGTTAGTCGGGGGTAATGTCTATCTTAGTCAGGGGATAAGGTCTATATTAAGGTGCTGGGTAATATCTATATTAGTCGTTGGTAATGTCTATATTAATGTCGGGGGTAATGTCTATATTAGTCCCGAGAGTAATGTTTATATTAGTTGAGGGTAATGTCTATGTTATTCTGGGGTAATTTCTACATTAGTCGGGGGTAATGTCTGTATTAGTCGGGG
Source organism: Artemia franciscana (assembly GCF_032884065.1). NCBI lineage: Eukaryota > Metazoa > Arthropoda > Branchiopoda > Anostraca > Artemiidae > Artemia > Artemia franciscana. The sequence continues at coordinate 161,516 of NW_027062675.1, forward strand.
ATATTCTCTGTATTAGTTTCGTGTAATGTCTATATAAGTAGGGGGCAGTGTCCAGATTATTCTGGGGTAATGTCTATGTTAGTCGGGGCTAATATCAATATTAGTAGGGTGCAATGTCTATATTAGTCGGTTGCAATGCCTATGTTAATTCGGGAGGTAATATCTTTCTTAATCGGGGGTAATGGCTAAATTAGTCGGTGGTAATGTCTATATTAGTCCAGGGTAATGTCCATATTAATGTCGGGGCTAATGTCAGGGACAATCTCGATATTAGTTGGGGGTAATGCCTATAATAATCAGGGTTGAAATTTATATTAGTTTTGGGGAAATCTCTGTTTTAGTCGGGGGTAATGTCTATATTAGTCGGGTATAATGTTGATTTTAATTGTGGTTAAATTCTATGTTAGTCGGAGGTATTCTTTATATTAGTCGGGGGTAACGTCGATATTAGTAGTGGATAATGTCTATCTTAGTTGAGAGCAATGTCTAAATTAGTTGGGGGTTATGTCTCTACTAGTCAGGGGTAATGTCAATACTTATGTCGGGAGTAATGTCTATATTAATTTCGGGTGTAATGTCTATATTAGTTGAGAGTGATGTCTATATTAGTCGAGATTAATGTCTATATTAGTCGAGGGTAATGTCTATGTTATTCTGGGGTAATCTCTACATTAGTCGGGGGTAGTGTCTATATTAGTCGGGGGTATTCTCTATATTAGTCGGGGTAGTATCAATCATATATTATTCGGGGGTAGTGTCCAGATTAGTCTGGGGTAATGTCTAGCTTAGTCGGGGGTAATATCAGTCATATATTATTCGGGGTATAATCTATATTATTTTGGGTATAATCTATTTATTAGTCGTGGGAATGTTTTTATTTGTTGAGGGTAATGTCTATATTCGTCGGGGGTAATGTCTATATTAGTCGGGGTTAATATCTATATGAGTCGGGCAAAATATCTATATTAGGCGGGGGTAATGTTTATATTAATCGAGGGTAATTTCAATATTAGTTGGGGGTAATGTCTGGGATTATGACTAGTTTTCATTTACGGGGTAATGTCTATATTAGTTGGGACTTCTGTCTATATTAGGCGGGAGGAATCTCTATATTAATGTCAGAGGTAATATCTATATTAATCACGGGTAATGTCAATAGTAACGTCAGAGGTGATATCTATATTAGTCGGGGGTAATGTCAGGGGTAATGTGTATATTGATGTTGGGGGGTTTTGTCTATATTAGTTGGGGTCAATGTCAATACTAGTCGGAAGCCACGCCTATTTGAATCTCGGAGGTAATGTCTATATTAATCGGGGGTAATGTCTATATTAATGTCAGTGGTAATGTCTATATTAGTCGGAGGTAATGTATACATTAATCGGGGGTAGTGTCTATATGATGACGGGGGTAATGTCTATATTAGTCGAGGTTCATGTCTAAATTGTTTTGGGAATGATGTCTATATTAATCAGGGGTAATGTCCATATTAATGTCGGGGGTAATGTCAATATTCGTCGGGGGTAATTTCAATATTAGTTGAAGGTAATGGTTATATTAATCGGGGATAATGTCTATGTTAATCTTGGGGGTAATGTCTATATTTGTCAGGGTTATTGTATATAAAATTTGGGGGTAATGTCTTTATTTGTCAGGGGTAAAGTCTGTATTAATCGGGGGTAATGTCTTTATTAATGTCGGGGGTTAAATCTATATTAGTCGTGGGATAATGCCTATGTTATTCTATGGTAGTCGGAGGTAATGAATATTTCTGTCAGGGTTAATGTCTATGAATTTGTTCTTGCAATCAACATTTATTAATAGGTTAAATCTAAATAATAGTTACTGCTTCACAATCAGCTTTAGGAGCAATCCTTATTCAAAAGAGATACATTTTAATCAAGATATTTCGTCTGAATGTTATGGCTTTTACCCTGTATATTTAGAAAATGTGTTGAATTGAGGATGAATTGACGTTGAATTGAGGATGTCAAGTCTCTTGTTTGCAAATAACCAATGTTGTAGAACTCACTAGCATTCCTAATTAATAGCATTGATAAGCCCCCAAATGACCTGTGTACACTCTATGATATGAGTGAAGAAGAGGATAGATGAATTGTTGACTTGCCCCAGGATCTGTTATTTTAATTAGGTATTTTTGACTTTTTACTCTATTTATTGCTTGTATTGCCTTTTGGTTGGCTCAACATCCCCCTCAAAATACACTGATAAGTCCAGGAAAGTCCATATATTGTCTTTTGATTTAGTTTTACAGAATTTTTCCCGAGATTGGTTTTGGCATAAGTCTCTGTTGGAAAAAAAGAAAAGTTCTACTTTCTTTTATTTAGGAAAAATTTCTCTGCAGGAGTGGTGAAAAATTTACATTTCCAGAGTATGTTGATAAGACTTAGGTTGATCTGACAGATGTTGAGCTCTTACTCCCAGTCTCTCAATTCACAGACAGAAGAGAAAACTACTGAAAGGCCTTGAATTTGGATATGACTTTTTACCCAACAGTGTCAGTGATTAAGGTGTTTTCATGTATTTTATAGAATTGAATCCTATTTTTTTGTACTTTAAATGTTGGTGTTTGAACAGATAGCTGGAATCTTTTGCCCATTCGGATTAGGTCAGGGCTATTCCTGAAACTTCAAAGTCTAGCTGTCTTAGTGATTAGAAAATTCATTGATTCACTCTTGAATGTCAATTTTGTGTTCTACCCTGAGCATAAAAACCAAGTATATTGGTTGAAAAAGGAGGTTCTTGTGAGAGAAATGGTGAAAATCATTTTGTAATATTGTGTCTGTTCAAGTATATACTTCCAAAACTTAAGTCACAAAGCCTTAAATAATCAATCATAAGCAAAGCTCGAGCAACAAATAACAATAAGCAAACGTAAAGACTATAAATAACACAGATGCACAAAATACAAGCTAGCAAGTAAGGAATATTACATTTCCTTCGCTATAGAAGAGCTTTCAGTCATAAGCATATTCTTGACATTGGCTTCACTTGTCAACCACTCCTCGTAGTAACAGAACTGTTGACACTGCTGTTGACTTTGGCTGTAGAAGGCAGGGAGACCACATTGTTTTCCTGGGCCACGGCAACCGGCAATTTTGGCATGCTGGCTGGACGAAGTCCACGTCCTCTATTTTGGATGAGTCCCGAAAGCAATGCCATGAATCATATACTGACAAGCTGCCCGTGTTTGAAACAAAATCAGAATTTTTATCCTCTGTAGTAACAACTTTCAAGTGTTTTCTATTCTTGCAGCATTGTCAGTTTTCTTCCGTCTGTAATATGTACAATTGTGGTGCATCTGCCTCTTGGAAGATTGTTCCAGGTTTTATTGTTGGACTGTACTTGAGCTTGTTTGCCTATCTGCAGCGGTCAAAGGCTTTTGGTATGCTGATCATAATAGTGTTTGTGTCTTTTTCTTGCTTTATTCCTTGCAGGTATGGATTCCTGCATTGGTACAACTTTTGTAAACAAGTGCTCAATGGTGAAGGGTAACAGGGATCTGAAATTTCTACTCATTTGCAACCTGTCTGGGGAAGCTAGACCAGTAGCTGGTTTCCTGTCAATTTCAAGAAGGTTTAAATTGAGGTTAGTTTTTTTATGGCACTTGCCTGTCGGCCAAGTGCGTTATAGCCATCGCAATTTCTGCCGGTTGGTCCCGGTTTTGCTAGTTTTGGAGCTTTCAGATAGGATGTTGAAAGTTGGCAGGCACATCAGGGACTGGACAAGATTAAGTTAGAAATAGTCATTTCCCTGATTCGATCATCTTGGAGGGGGGGGGAGTGGAGGAAAATCCAATTCTTAAAAATATTTTAAAAATGCCTCTTTGAAAGTCTGCAATGCGCAGTGGATATGGTGTTGGTTTGCTACTCCAAAGTTCGGAGGTTCAATTCGGGACATAGACAAGTTTTAAATTTTTTTTACCAAAAGTATCAGATTGGATCCCGTTTTATGGTGATTATATTTGGAACTTGCTATAGTATGGGACAGCAAGCATAGAAATCAAGCAATAGACTGAAAGTAATCAAAAATTATAGGATAAAGGATGAATGGTTTGTCAGTTTGTTCAGCTTCAGAATTCATAATGTTCACAGTAGTTTTGCAACCATAACAGACATGTGTGAAATGTTTGTTTTTTTGCAGTTACTGTAGATCTTCCTTTTGCTGGGCATTGGTGATTCTGTGAATGCTACCAGACAGAAGTAACATTCGTAGTTTTCAGTTTGATTAGTATTAGGTTTCCACAGTCTATTTTGGTTTTTCTTGATGACATCAACTTCTTGTTTTCTATGACTAGTTGATTCTGTTGACGCTGTCTTAAGTTGTACCTGGGGTTTTGTGCAAGTTCTTGCTACTTTGATAGTCAATTTGGATCCCGACTGCAGTAGTCTTTCACGAATATTCTGGGATGATGTTCCAAAGATGTGGTGATCACTTACCATTTCGTCAACAATCGTAGCTCCTTATGAGCAGTCACACAGCAAGGATTTTAGTTCAGTTGCATATTGTTCTATAGTTTCGCCTTCACTTTTTTCATGTTTGTGGAATGTATTTCGGAAGAATACGGGGTTTGAATGCAAACTAAAGTAGTTATCAAATTTGGTAAGGTATACACTAATTTTGTCTTTTTCACCAGCTACTAGTGTCCATGTGATGAAAACATGAATGTTATAAAACTATTCAGCAGCTCACAGAATACCAGTTTGGCCAATTGCTTAACGACCTTTGACAATATGTCTCCCCCGGCGTCGTATAGCTTGACTTTTTTCTCCTCAACTTGGATGCAAATACTTTCACCGTTTCTGCAGAAGTGGCTGAAATGTTCGCAGTTGGAAGTTGTGAGCCAATAACAGGTAAAGGTGCGGGTTTTGGATCGAGTTGTTCTTTTGCTCTTTTTTTAATTTCCTCCTTCTCAAAAGGGGGGTAAGTCTTATCATGCAAAGTATAAACTCTCCATCTGCAATTGGAAGTGGATTCCTGAAGTAATATTTTTTTTATCCGATCACTATCCTTTGTCATTTCAGTTTGTCCTTCTTTATTGGCTAACTTTGATAGGCAATTCCTTTGAGGATGGGCTTCTACTACTTCCATATTACCTACGTAAACCACTCAATGCTTTTAGACTTTAATGCCAAAATTTATTCTTTCAAATTCAATAAGGAAACCAATGTTGATTTTGACCATATCGTTTTGTGGATCCAAAAGTGTGATGGCATCCTTCCACTTTGGTGCCTCTGAGCTATGTTGTAATATTTGTTTTATTTCAGACTGGTGTTTTTTGTTGAATGATTTGAAACATTTTCTGTTTGAGACGTTTTTTGACGTTTTAAGTTATGCCCTGGGGGTAGATATAGTTCTTATCTTTCAAAAGCAATATCTTAAAGTTTACAAAATTTAGGATTCCTTATTGTTCAAGGTAGAAAACTCTAATGATCATATAAAAAGTTTCCGATGATATTGATTCCAATGGTGCATATCAGAGGTTGTTGCCAGCTTTATTTCCCCCATCAATTAAAATAATATCCTTGAATATGCTGTCAATATATTACAGAAGCCTATATCTAGGCTTTTGTAATATATTACTATATTACTAGCCTATATCTAGGCTAGTAATAAGCTGATATTCTAGAATATAGGTAGAGTGTGTGGTATAGATTTTGTTTTCATGTAGTTTTTATTTCTACATGTTCTCTTCTTATGACTCTTTTTTAACTTTTTTTTTTTAGTTGGGGGTGTTAAGTTATCGGAATCCGAAATACTTCCATCCTTTTACCTGAAACCAGATAATTTCGAACAAAACTTGACAACAGGGACAACTTTCCTGATTTTTGGTAGTAGTGTAGAATATTCCCAATGGTTGATTATTTTCCGCAGGTTTGATCACGTGTTTGTAGATGGGACCTTTAAAATTACCTCGCTTTTCTATCAGCTCTACACCACTCACGCTCTTCTTGATATGAAAACTACCCCTTGTCTTGTCGCCCTTCCCGCCAATATATCCTTGGCAAATTGCCATTGGTTTTATAATTGATCCTTTTCTTAGTTTCATTACGTCATCAAAGGATGGATACAGCCACCACGTGAAAAATAAGAGCTCAATCTTAAAGTCCTGACCTATTTATACCGTTTTGATGCCAGTCATCGTTGTTTCTTGTTTTCCAGCCACAGATATCATTGTCCATTCTTTGTTCATTTGAACCTCTTTTTGTTCCACGCTTTATAATTCCCAAAACTAAAATCAGATGAAAAACGAAGTACACTATTAGAACCGCCTTGTCCAATACCCATATAAAGGAAAGCAAATGTTCCTTGGCTTGAACAACATAGAAATTATGTTGGCTTGAAAAACAAGAAATTTTATGGTAAAGAACGAACTCTAGTCCATCGTAATTAATTCCAATTTTGAAAAGAAGGAATTATGGCAGAAACCTACATGGTGGTACAAGCAAACTACAAGTTAAAAAAAGATCCACCGATATTTGAATTCAGATCGCAGGACTTAACATACAAAGAAATATACAACAGAATAAGCATAAGTAAGCTTACCCAGGGGGAGGGGGATGTTTTCTGGGGGGATAAAAACCCATTTTCATATCCTAGATAGTAAATGTCAGCACAGTTTTATTAGGATTACATAAAGGATCGATATAGTTTGTTATAAATGGGAAGTACGTTAGTTTCATCAGATGTTGCCGAAACTTAGTAAAGAAAAAACAGCACATAGTAACTAGAAGTTAAGATAATACAAGCGTCTTTTTAAATGATACTGCTCTGGGGTATAAGGTCATACTGAGAATCGTCTCTTTTTATAATAAAAAACAAACGCTAGCTCAGAGTAATTATATTATAAGACCCTCATTAAAATTTTATTAAAAGACGATCATTAGATTAAGAGACCATTGCATATATTGGACTTAGTTTGCTGCCTGATTCTTTGAGGTTCGTCTCTTACCATTCTAAAGAAGAAAAAATATAAGGCTTTTCCGGTTTGTAAGTGGGTATTGATATACCGTTTGAAATTCTACATTATAAATAGGGACTTTCAGCCATTTTTTTCTTATCAAAATCGTCTACTAGTCTTTTTGATTTGCGTTTCGGCAAGGTAAGAATTGGGATATCCTTTTTCTCCTTATGCGCATCTTTACTTGATTGTAACCCCTTGTCTGATCTTAGGAATTGGAAAATGGATTTTTTAATTCGTTATTATTTTTTTTCAGTCTTACTACTTTTCGAAGAATATCTCAAATGGTTTAGGGTATAGTTTCATGAATATCTTCCATGCGACGTAACTGGTTAGAAGTGATTTCTTATGCTTAAATGTTACACCATGTTTTACGATGTCCTGTGTATTTGTATGAATAAATATGCTCATGAAAGTCGGTAGGATCTTTATTTTCTTTCTAAAATTATAGTCCATTAAGTAATTAGTTTAACCAAAAAATCATTGTATTTATTTAAGTGTTTAGTTTTTCAGATAGTGTTCTTTTTGTGAGTCTAATCATTGACTATTTAACATACCATATGTGATACATATTGGGAAAAATAAAACTTTAAAGCATTACAAGTTATTAGTGATTCGGGTAGAAATTCTGTTTTAGTCAAGTAGGGAGTTAAATCAAGTTATATTAGGGTTACGCTACTTGAGAAAAAAATAAGCTTAAATCAAATGATCAAATGGTA
>NW_027062675.1:169316-172700 GCF_032884065.1 Artemia franciscana
AAAAAAAAACTAAAAAAAGATAAAAAACTAAAAAAAGGAAAAAACCATAAAATAAACTAAAAACTAATAAAAAAAAAATAAAAAAAGCTAAAAAACTAAAAAAACTAAAAAAAACTAAAAAAGGTAAAAACTAAAAGAACTAAAAAAGAAAAAAAACTAAAAAAAGGAAAAAACTGAAAAATAAAGGAGAAAAAGAAAACTAAAAAAATATAAATAAAAATAAAAAAACTAAAAAGATAAAAACTTCAAAAAAAACTAAAAAGAAAAAAGAAAAAAACTAAAAAACCTAAAAAAAGGTAAAAACCAATAAAAAAAAACTAAAAACAAAAAAAGGGAAAAAATTAAAAATTTATTTCATCATAAGTTTTCAACTGACGAAATTACAGACCGGGACATCGGGACACAAATGACGACCGGGACACCGGCACATAGGGAATATGAATGACGACACTCAAAGAGAAAGCGACCGGGACAAAAGGAATGTTCGATTAGCAATCAACAAAGCACCGGGACACAAATGACGACCGGGACACAGGGAGTATAAATGACGACCAGGATATAAGTAAAAAAAACTAAAAAAACTAAAAAAAAGGTAAAAACTACAAAAAAACTAAAAAGAAAAAAAAATAAAAACTAATAAAAAAACTAAAAAATCTAAAAATCTAAATAAACTAAAAAAGAAAAAAAATAAAAAAGGAAAAAAATAAAAGAGAAAAACAAAACTAAAAAACGAATGTATATACAGACCGGGACACCGGGATACAAATGACGACCGGACACAGGGAATATAAATGACGACCGGGACACAGGGACACAACTACAACGGGGACGCCGGGGGGCACAGGGGGATATAAATGACGACCGAGACACCGGGACACATGGAATATAAATGACGCTCGGGACACTCAAAGAGAAATCACAGACTGGGACACCGGGACACAAATGACGACCGGGACACAGGGACAAAACTACAAAGGGGATGCCGGGGGGCACAAGGAGATATATAAATGACGATGGCGACACAGGGAATGGTAGATTAGCAATCACCATCAACAAAGCTCAAGGGCAATCATTAGAATCATGAGGTATAGATCTGAATACGGATTGTTTTCCCATGGACCATTATATGTTGCATTTTCAAGAGTCGGTAAACAATCTATTTATATGCACAGACAATGGGATAGCAAAGAATGTTGTATATTCGCAAGTTTTACGTAGTTAAAAACATATATATATATATATCTATATTCACAGGTGGGACATAGGGACACAACTACAATGGCGCGTAACTAATATGGCACGTAACGACTTACGCGCGCGGGGGGGCTTGGGGGGGGGGGGGCGCGAAGCGCCCCCACCAACTAGGTGTTGGGGTGGCGCGAAGCGCCACCCCAACAGCTAGTATGTATATATATATATATATATATATATATATATATATATATATATATATATATATATATATATAAATAAAAAAATAAATAAATAATCTTTATTCTTTCCCTTTATCACAATGCAATAACATGGTTATCGGCAAACAAACAAAAAAGAAAATAGAAAAACGCAAAAAGACGCAACATAAAGAACACACATGATGAGCTATCACTTCGATTTGAGGATATTGTCGTTGTAGTGCTTCATGTAGTATGGAACGAAGAAGTTTAAAAATCTTGTCGTTGAGTGTGTAGGCGGGCATTCTAACAGTTCTTTTCCCTCTTTAAAAGTTGCCACCCTCGTCTTGTGTGCGTGAGTCACTGAAGTAAACTGAGGCAGGATATCTCGGTGCGTTGGGGACTTCAGGATGTCAGCTCCAAACTCCATCAGCGTTTCGTGCCTCCTTTCATCCAGGGTTGGGAGCCTGAGTTCGCTCAAGCTTTCTTCGTAGTTTTTGTAACTTGATCCAAGAATTATTTTGCAGGCTCTTGTCTGAATTGTTTCAAGCTGACTTCTGTCTTTCTCTGTGAGCGATGGGTGCCAGACAGGACAGCCGTACATGACTATGGGCATTACATAAGTTTGTAGCACGAAAGAAGGAGTCGTTCTGTCATTCCAAATCTTTTGAGATTTGCAAAGGATTTTAGAAGACCAGCTGCTTTTGCTGTGATCTGGTTGATGTGATCGCCGAACCTAAGATCGTCACTTAGTGTGATGCCGAGGATTTCGACTGATTTCTTTGTTTGGAGAGGTACAGGTTCGTCAATGCTCTTCTTCTTTAGGATGTTGACACGCAACACACAGCTTTTCTCGAGACTTAGCTGGAGCTTCACTTGATCAGCTTGATCCCGAAGCTCTGCAACCAGGGGCTCGAGTTGGTCGTGTGTTTGTGAAAGGAATCTTATATATATATATATATATATATATATATATATATATATATATATATATATATATATATATATATATATATATATATATATATATATATATATATATATATATATATATATATATATATATATATATATATACATATATATATATATATATATATATATATATATATATATACATATATATATATATATATATATATATATATATATATATATATATATACATATATATATATATATATATATATATATATATATATATATATATATATATATATATATATATATATATATATGTAATTATTATTTTATTACAAACTATTTAATCTACTTAACTCATTTAGCCTATTCAATCTATTTAATTTTGTGTTCTATATTTTTTATTTTCTTTGTTTTCTTCTCTTTTCTGCTCTTCCCTCTGTAAGTGACTATTTTTTTCTACTCTGAGTAAGTGACTCATTTGTCTCTCCTTTTCTTTACAGGCCAATAAGTCTTTGGGGGAATAGTAAAATATAACATAGTATGTGTATTTCGTGATGAATAAATCTTATCTTATGCTGATCATTGAAATAAAAATAGGCATAATTATTCGAGCCGTACACGTGACGCTAATTTTTAAGAACCAAGCCATCCTTCATTGGCACTGGAAGACCAAAGATTGAACACAACTAAAAGTATTAACCGCTATAATTTTTGAGAAAAGACCAGGTCATGACCTCCTCGCCCCACATGCAAGTCACAAATAAAACAAGACAGGGTGTAGCCTGATAACCGTTTCGAAATATACAGCTGAACTTTATTTGAGAGCATAATTGCTGAGCCTGACTCTAGAAATACAGCATTGAAATCTTACCTGATCTGGATCTCTAACGTTAACATAGGTAGCGTGCATGACCGTCAACCTAACTGGAACGTCAATACTCCATAGGTTCAATGTAGAACGGTCGGTCTGATGAGACTGTCTCTTCACATAGGACGGCATATGAAATATAGCAGTAACAAGTTTCTCTAGGAGGCGGTCCATTGGCATCAAAACAAGTTCAGGGGTTTT